>NC_087202.1:31571810-31631810 GCF_015104395.2 Macrobrachium nipponense | reverse complement strand
CTGTCAAAACTCCTTTACACACATTCTATGCACTTGTTGCCAAGGGAGTTAATTTCTGAATTGTACAGCTACAGTAAGTATTGTATAAATGGAAGTTTTGCTTCCAGAGAAGAAATAACAGTAATTTGATTACCTGACACTTTACTGCTATCTTCAACCTTCGGTGGTAAGAGAGCTGGAGACAACGTTAATGTCCCAACATTGACCACTAATACAGAACCGTCATCTGAGGCTGAAGAAAAAGTATCTTTTAGTCACTGAAATAAAATTTGCAAGAGGCCTGGAGCATCTATCTTAAGAAATATCAGTTAATAGAAATAATTTTCTAACAGCAATAAAACTTCAAGTGTTCAAAAGTCACAATTTTTAAAAGTAAATCATATTTTTCCTAACTATACAAACCTAAGGTCCTTTACACAAGAAATTACCTTTGGTGAAGCTGGAAAACGGGGGCTAAACTCTTGAACAAGTTGCCTTTTAGCCCAGGTTTCAGATTGAGGGTTGGCATGAGGTGGGCCTAATGTGTAAAGGATCTCAGGTTTGTATAATTAGGAAAAACACAATTTACTTTTAAAAATTGGCATTGTTCCTAAAAGATATACAAACTATGGGTCCTTTACACTAGGAAGACTCAATGATTGGAGGGGGAAATCATTGCGAGTCCCTTTGAACTAACTGGAGTTCTGAATACCTAGGCTACTCCTGCTGGTGGAAAGAGTGAGGAGTACCCTGAATCTGACATATTGATAGTAGTATAAAGAAGTGCAAGATCAAATGTCAGACTTCTGGACCTTTTTGAATGAGTGAGGAATTGTAACTTATAAGAAAAAAGGCTAGGAAAAATCTTAATAGTCAGAGGCAATAAGGCAAAAGGTTTATCTTAATACCATTTTCTCCTTCCTTCCCTTGCTAGAGAAAGGAGAGGGATTGCTTCCATTATTCTACAAAGAAAATGGAACAGATGCTTGATGTGTAGACTTACCACATCAGACGCCAGTTCCAGTAAGTGTAGGTTCGACTCCTATTCTCGGTGCAAAGGAAGAGAAGTAGAGGAATGTGGAAGGAGGAGAAGAGGCCAGTCACTATCATAATGCTTCTCACTTCCAGAATCACACCTTGGCAAGATCCTACCTGTCCTGTTAAAGAAGCCAGGTACGAAAACACAACTTATGGAGCATCCACAACTTGTCCAAGGAAAAAAGGTTCCAAGGACTTGTGAACAATACTTGAAGGTAGAAATACATAAATATGGTCTGATGAGACCACATTTCTGTATCGAGACCAACAGATTCCTCTAAAATGTGAGGGATGGACTAGGCTGTTGGTTCCACAAGCTCTCGTGGGAAGTGTACAGGTGATGTTGTCGCCAGCTGCAGTGAACCTCCTCCCAATCATCTCACAAAACCAAGAGAAAGATGTGTCCTTATACACTTCTTCCTTGGCAAGTCAGTCCTAGTGAAAAGTACAGCATCATACAAACCGGACAGAGCAATGATTGATCTGAATCATCTATTACAAAGTCCAAGGTGTAGGGGATCATGAAGGACTCGAACCTGACAACAGGTGCTGAATGATTTGGAGTTCGCTACGACATCTGAGATGGAGTTGAGACATCGATACCCGCCTTTTGAAGGGTGACATTTAAGCAAATCATCTATCCTCTTTATCTATGGCAGAGAGAGATGAGATGTGGTCTCGACTTGAGAAACAATTCTCTGTCTGATGATTCTCACAAAGGCATGTGTGGAGCACAAGAAAGGAACTCTAAGTGAGAGTCAAATGTCCTCCAGAGACATGGGGACCTGGGATTCCTGTGATGGGAAGACAGAGAGAAGTTTCTCATCAGTAGTCAAATCTTGACTGAGGAAAAACACTACTACTTTCATGTGAAAGACTAGGTTGAATGTGGATCCATATCTTTCACAAAGGAATCAGAGAAGCGACTCTCGTGACTCTGATCAAAGAAAAAGTCCCATCAATGACACCAACCAGCAAAGGCAGTGCCAATCCCTAGAATAATAAAATGGACTGAAAGAGCTATCCAGCTTTTTCTGTTGCTGTTCAGCGAGAAAGCCTAAGCTTGCAAGGAAAGCAGGCTAGTCTTTTAGCCGTGAAGACATGGACTGTACTGTCTGAGCAACTGCTCTTGTGAATTCTCCTGCCCAAAAACTGGAATACTGACTCAATCGAGTCTCCTTTCAAAAAAGGTGCAACATGGCAACTCCATCAAAGCCTTTGGTTCCTAATTCAGATACCAAAGAATTCAAAGAGAGACAGAAGAAGTCATGGTCCCTTCATCAAGATTGAGTGGACAAATCAGTGCAATAACCTACCGTATTAGACAGCATATAAGACGCACAGGCATATAAGATGCACCCTCATTTCAGCAGGTCAGATTCAGCAAAAAAAGTTTTTAGTGTATTTAAGGATATATTGTTGAAAAGTCTAGCTGTACATTACACAAGCAGAAACATAGCTGTATAAAAGCAATTTGGCAGTACAGGCAACTAATAAGCATACACAAGACATCTCAATAGCAGGAAATAATAATAATAAAATAAAATTAATAATAATATGATGATGATGATGATGATGATGATAGTAGTATTAGCAATGATGATAATAACAACAATAAAAGCAATTTGGCAGTACAGGCAAACAATAAGGTCGTACAGCACTGGGTCATACATCTGGCAGTGCTGGCAATGATCATACAGTAGTTTTATTCCTTGCCAACAGATGGCATTACTGGTAAGTCAGAGCACTGATCAGCTGATGTTTATAAACGCAAGTCACAGCATTTCAGATTAGATTGCTATCATTTTTACGACTTCATTTTTAAACACTGGTAAAAATACAATAATAACAGCAATAAAATAAGGATGCATGGAGTTTAGGGTAGGTAAATGTACTGAGCGTAAGCTGGGTTAGTGAGCGTCAGAGAGAAGATTAGCCTAGGCCTACGGGAGGTCTCAAACTTCACCTACGATGTATAAGACGCGGGGCGATTTTTTGAGCCAAAATTTTCGAAAAAAAGTGCGTTCTATATGTCGTCAAATACGGTAATTAAAGGTCCTCTGTATCTCAGGGGTGTCCGTATCCTGGAGAAGACTGTTGAGTTCTTCCAGGGAGTGGTCCTCCCAATCTATTCTCTGTGCAGGAAAGAGAACCTCAGCAGTGACCAGAGATCCCTCCTTGACTACTTGTATGAACAGCCAAGTCGGTCCAAGAACTGAACCCAGAGTGTACCCTTTGTAGAAGTTAAAAAATAAGCATCATTGTCAACATCCCTCCTGTCCAGCTCATGCCTCCCGGTGAAAAACTCAGGAAATTGAGGGGATAGGTGAGAGGGATCAAGCACTCCTACCTGTCCTGGTGGTAATGGCAGCTTGGGTCTAGGAGAGCACTTATGCCTTGGCAAAGCTTTGTCTCAAGAGTTCAGAGGGGGGCTGGGTGGAGTCGAGCACTCGGGAGCTGGCTAGCATGAACATACGCTGTCCTCCCAACAAGCCCGTCTTCTTCGAGGCTGAAACCTCTCAAGAAGAGGACTGGACAGAGGACCTCCTCTCTGCATTTCCAGGTGCTCGGACTCTTAGGTCTGAAACACCGGGCTGGGAACCCATTCGAGCACTAGAAGCAGTGCTGTGACTGAGCTTGAATTAGCATCCGATCTCCCAAATCTTGCCTGAATCTTGTGCAGGACGATCAACGGGAGCGGTCTCCTTCCACAAATCCGAAGAAACTCAGGAAGAGGCAGGCACAGTACCAGTCTCAGAAGTGTACTTCTTAGAGCTGGTATCAGGAGCACAGACTGGGGCCAGTGCCTGCAGCTCCCAAAACACAAGGGGGGGAGGGCCAGCCTTCTTCTTCCTCAACTGGCAAGCCTCAGAAGAAGAAGGGGAGGAGGCAGCAGACGACAAAGTAAAAGATGAAGATGACAACTGACACCTTCTGACTCCTCTTCCTCGATTCTTCTTTTGACATTATCTCCAGGATGGTGGACAGGTCTCCCATTCAGGATGGAGCAGCAGGAACCACAGGAGCAGTTGGGGCAGCAGGAACACCAGCAACAGGAGCAACCAGGGCACATGGGGTAGGAGGCAGCACAAGAGTGGCCTGAGCAGCAGCAGCAACAGAAACAAACATCTGGGACTCTATAACATCTGAAAAAACTAAAACATTAAAAATGTCAAAAGAAATTTTCAGTATAACTCCTTCAAAAAAACACAGGAATAAAATTCTCCCTGAGAGAATAAATTTCTCTCTGAGGTAATGTGTGTCAAAGGGCTAAACACATAAGCAAGGTGAAAAACCAGTTTTAAACCAGTTTTCTAACAACAATAAAACCAGTCTGACGCATCGCCAGCTAATAAAAGTTGTAAGGTCCGCAAATACCGGTATGAATCTCTATACTATATTAGAATACTGAATGCATAAACTCAAGTTGTATTTACATATATGTACTATAACACTTCATGATCATATATATCAGCAATACAAAGAAAATATATACCAAGTCAAACAGCAGGCAGAGAGGAGAAAGAGTGAATGTCCTTCCTTGATGACGCCCAAAAGCAAAGTGAGTACATGTCGACTGGGCGGGCAAGACTTCCACCCGTAGACAGTATAGTTAACCAAGTAGTATTTTGTCACCTTGTTTAAAGTTAAATGGCCGTGCTCCAGCTCCTACTGAATTAATTCCTAATGTAAAGGACTGATGGTTTGTCTATCATGTAGGAACAAATTTGTTTTATATGGTGTGTGTATACTAGGCATATCAAAATTTTGAAGTCAACTTTACTCAGGCATTCAAAATGAAGTATTTATGATAAAATGATATTGTTATGTTACAATAAAGTTTCATACATACTTACCTGGCAGATATATACATAGCTAAGACTCCGTCGTCCCCGACAGAAATTCAAATTTCGCGCCACTCGCTACAGGTAGGTCAGGTGATCTACCGGCCTGCCCTGGGTGGCAGGACTAGGAACCATCCCCGTTTTCTATCATATTTTCTCTCTTCCACCTGTCTCCTGCGGGGAGGCTGGGTGGGCCTTTAATTGTATATATCTGCCAGGTAAGTATGTATGAAACTTTATTGTAACATAACAATATCATTTTCATACAATCAACTTACCTGTCAGATATATACATAGCTGATTGGCACCCTTCGGTGGAGGGTAAGAGACAGCTACTATATGGAATAGACAGGTAAACAACATATGTTGTAGGTATAAATAAAACCTTGGTTCCTACCTGATAGGTGGTTAGACTTGGTGGGTGTTTGCCCAGTAGTCTGCATCACCTCAAGAAACTTTAGCGAGATAGTGATCTATGGCCAAGAGTTCTTGTGGGTCTGCCGATGGGGTCTTACCCACTTACTCAGCAGAGCCTAAAAGGACTTTGTCAATGGGTGCTGATCCACTTATATGACAATACACCTTATGAAGGAGCACACAACCAATCCCGACCACCTGATCCTAACCATGTGTTAGAACTAAGGATTGTTACGAGTTATCCCCGAACTCGTCACAACAACCGTAACTCAAAAACCACTACGCACACATACATAATTTTTCAAAAAAAAATTTATACTCAACTAATTAGATATGACGAGAATTCTCTTATGAACAACATAGACGGCCGCCCGTGCGAGCCTGAATCCTCCATTGTTCGAAGAGATTCTCGACCATATCCAAACAGAAGAACAGTATATACATTTAAGGATTGGTGTCGGCTCCCGTACCCAGAATCGTATCTGCCGATACGATAGGACCTAGAGAAAAGCACTTCTCATACGTCACACGCACGTCTTTCAAGTAATGAGATGCAAATACTGAGTTGCATCTCCAATATGTCGTATCATAATGTTTTTAAGCGACATATTCTTATAAAACGAGAGAGACGTCGCAACCGCTCTTACTTCATGAGCTTTTACCCTGAGTAGTTGTAATTGTTCGTCAGGACAGACCTTATGAGCGTCCGTAATGACGTTTCTTACAAAGAACGCTAGAGCATTCTTGGACATCAGTCTTGTGGGGTCTTTTACCGCGCACCAAAGACCTTGTCTAGAGCCTCCCAACTGACGCTTCCTCTGAAGATAGAATTTCAGAGCTCTAACAGGGCATAGAGACCTCTCTGCTTCTCTGCCTACGAGACTAGACATTCCTTTGACTTCGAATGACCTAGGCCAGGGATTCGTGGGATTCTCGTTTTTCGCTAAAAACAGGGTCTTAAACGAGCAAATAGCCGAGTCTCCCTTGAATCCTACTTTATCCTGCAGAGCTTGTAACTCACTAATTCTTTTTGCCGTCGCTAACGATAAAAGAAATAGGCATTTTCTAGTTATGTCTCTAAATGATGCCAGATGCGGAGGCTCGAATCTATCCGAAGACAGATATTTGAGGACTACGTCCAAGTTCCAGTTCGGAGGTACTGGTTGCCTTAGACTTTTGAAGTCTCAAAAGATCTTATGAGATCGTGGAGATCTTTGTTATTTGCCAGATCTAAACCTCTGTTCCTGAATACAGCCGAGAGCATACTTCTGTATCCCTTTATTGTGGATACGGCTAGATGAGATTTTACTCTCAGGAATAGCAAGAAATCAGCAATTTCCGCTATAGAGGTAGAGGAGGAGGACAACTTCTTGGCTCTACACCACCTTCTAAAGACCTCCCACTTCGACTGGTATACTTTCGTAGTGGAGGTTCTGCGAGCTCTCGCGATCGCGCTTGCCACTTCGCGAGAAAAGCCTCTCGCTCTGACAAGTCTTTCGATAGTCGAAAGGCAGTCAGAGCGAGAGCGGGGAGGTTTTGATGGTACCTCTTGAAGTGGTGGTTGTTTGAGAAGATCCGTCCTTCCTGGTAGGGATCTTGGAAAGTCTACGATCCACTCTACCACCTCAGTTGAACCATTCCTGGGCCGGCCAAAAGGGGGCTATTAATGTCATCCTCGTCTCTTTTGACGCCACAAACTTTTTCAATACTAACCCCAGGATTTTGAATGGGGGAAAAGCGTAAACGTCTACTCGAGACCAGTTTAGCAGGAAGGCGTCTACCATAATCGCTCTTGGATCCTCCACGACCGAGCAAAACACTGGGAGCCTTTTTGAAATGTATGTTGCGAAGAGATCCACATGAGGAGTTCCCCACAGAGACCAGAGATCGAGACACACTTCCTCGTGCAGAGTCCATTCTGTATGAAGGACCTGGTTCCTCCTGCTGAGCCTGTCCGCCCTCACATTCCTTACTCCCTGTACGAACCTTGTCAGCAGGGAGATGTTCCTTTGAGACGTCCAAAGTAACAGGTCTCTCGTGAGTTCGTAAAGGAACGAGGAGTGTGTCCCTCCCTGTTTCCGAATGTAGGCAAGTGCGGTGGTGTTGTCCACGTTTACTTGCACTATCTTGTCTCTCACCAGAGGTTCTAGGCTCTTCAACGCCAGGTGTACGGCGAAGAGCTCTTTGCAGTTTATGTGCCAGGACACCTGTGCTGGTTCCCAGGTGCCTGACACTTCCTCCGAGCCTAATGTCGCTCCCCAACCCGTCTCCGAACGCGTCGGAGAACAACACTAGGTCTGGGTTCTGTGATCTTAGAGAGATCCCTTTGTTCTCTTCCAGAGGTAGCAACCACCACTGTAGGTGTGCCTTTACCTCCACTGGAATGGGAAAAACGTCCGACAGTTGTCCGTTTTTCCAGCTCCAAGACTTCTTGAGGAAGAATTGAAGTGGACGGATATGAAGTCTTCCGAGAGGGAAGAATTGTTCCAGCGAGGAAAGCGTCCCCAGAAGGCTCAACCATTCCCTCGCTGACGTTTGCTGCTTCTCTAAGAAGAGAGAGATTATCCTCAAACCTTTTGCGGTTCTCTCTTGCGAAGGAAAAACTCGAAAACCCCCGAGAATCCCCTCCGAATCCCCAGATAGACTAGGTCTTGTCTGGGGGTCAGCTGAGACTTCTCGAGGTTCACAAGCAATCCCAACGCCTTGGTCAAATCCAGAGTTAACTTTAGGTCCTCCAAACACTGTCTCTCCGATCTGGCCCTGATGAGCCAGTCGTCTAGGTACATAGAGACATTCACTCCTTTGAGATGAAGAAATCTCGCCACATTCCTCATCAGGCTTGTGAAGACCTGAGGAGCTGTGGACAGGCCGAAACACAAGGCTCTGAACTGAAAGATCCTTCCCCCCGTCATGAAACGGAGGTACTTCTTCGACGAAGGGTGGATCGGGACGTGAAAGTAGGCGTCCTGGAGATCTAGAGACACCATCCAATCTCCCTGTCGTAATGACGCTAGGACTGAAGCAGAAGTCTCCATGGAGAACTTCTCCTTCTGAACAAATTTGTTCAGAGAGCTGACGTCTAGTACTGGTCTCCAGCCTCCCGAGGCTTTCGCCACTAGAAAAAGGCGATTGTAAAACCCCGGGGAGTTTTGATCCAGTACTAGTTCTATTGCACTCTTGTCCCACATTTGTTCCACCATCGATCGAAGAGTATCCCTCAGCACAGGGTCCTTGTACTTGGCTGATAGTTCCCTTGGTATTGACGTTAGGGGAGGAGTATTCAGGAAAGGGATACGATATCCCTTCCTTATGATATTCAATGAAGACGCGTCTGCGTCTATCATTGTCCAGGCCTCCACGAATCCCAGGAGCCTGGCACCTACTGGTGCTTGGAGGAGAAATGTTTCATTTTCCCTTTTTAAAGGGACGAAAGGCGGACCTACCTCTCTTCTCTGGAGCCTTCCTTCTTGCGGGAGGTCTGGAGATCGGACCACCTCGAAAGGGCTGCGTAGAAGTGCTAGGTCCTTTCTTTTCAGATACTAAAGCAGGTTTCTTCTTCCTAGCTGACTGCGTCAGAAGATCCTGCGTCGCCTTCTCAGTTAAAGAGTGAGCCACGTCCTTCACTAACTGAGAAGGGAACAAATAGTCAGACAGAGGTGCATACAGTAGAGCTGCCCTTTGAGCATGCGAGACTGCCTTTGTTAAGAAGGCGCCATACACCGTCCTTTTCTTCAAAAGACCTGCTCCAAATAATGAAGAGACTTCCAGAGATCCATCCTGTACTGCTTTGTCGATGCAAGACAAAATGCACAACAGGGCTTCAGGTTCGATTCCCTGTGAATCGTGAGCTTTCTTGGACATCACCCCAAGGGACCAATCTAAGAAGTTGAAGACTTCCAATACATGGAAAAGTCCCTTGAGGAGATGATCCAGTTCTGAAATACTCCATGTAATACGAGCAGAATTAAGACTTGGACGCCTTGAAGCGTCAACTAACGTCGAAAAGTCTGCCTCTGTAGTAGAAGGGAGAGCGATACCCATATCCTCCCCCGTCTTGTACCATATGCCTCTTTTCCCAGCTAACCTTGCTGGAGGCATGCAAAATACTGTCCTGACTAAGTCTTTCTTCGACTTCATCCAGGAGTCTAAGGCGTGTAAAGCCCGCTTCATCGAGATGGTGGGCTTCATCTTCAGAAAAGACGAAGGCTTCTTCGCCTTCGCACTCGAAAAGAGCGAGCGCGGAGAAGGAGGAGCAGCCGGAGTCAACTCGTCTCCGTATTCCTCCAGAAGCAGGGTAGTCAACACCTTATAGTTGGATAAGCCCTCTCTTCCATGATCGTCATCATCCGAGTTTTGCTCGAACTCGTGATAATTCTGAGTTTCCGTTCTCCTTTCAGAACTTTCCTCTTCTGGAGGAGACAAACTCCTGATCGGAGAGGGGCTAAGGGAATGAAAGTCTTTCCTTTTTCCCGTTTTGATCGACTTGGAAGGCGTCACAACCTGCTGCTTCTCTTGCGCTTTAGAAGACGTCTTGTATGACGCTTCCCGCTCTCCGAGCGTCATGTATGACGTCTCTTGTTGACGTCTTGATGACGCTTCGCGTCTGGAAGACGCTTCGCTCTCAAAGGGCTTCCTACTCGGCGTCACAATCTTGGACGGAGCGTCACGTCTAAGATCCTCTTGAAATGACGCTTCACTTCTAAAAGACGTCTTTCGATTCTCTTGTCTTACAACACTCTCGTCAGCCCTCGTTCTTCGAGCAGGTGCGAGAGGACGAGACTTCTTAATTGGAAGTGTCACGTCCTTACGACGGGGCGCTAAAACTCCCAACAAGAGATGACAGTTTGTTGTCCTGAACCGCCATAACTATATTTCTTGACGCTTCTCCTACGTCTAGTGCATGACGCCTCTCGTCATCACTCGGGGAAGAAGCATGATGGGGTACTTCCTCATAAGCGTCAGGTGACGCTGACGCCACCTTCGCCTTCTTAATAGCAGACGGGGCGTCATCCGAGAAGCGCTCTGGGCTCGAATCAATGTCTTGCTTCATATGACGCTTCAGCGGTCTCGATAAGTTCGACTCCTTCCACCCTCGTTTAGGTGAGGGAGAGGGAGAGGACGAGAAACACTCGCGAAGGACGCTTTTTCTATAGCGCCCTTGAGCTGGCTGCCATGAAGCAGAGCTAGCTGAAGGGACGTCTGACCGTTGGGGATTCCCCACGACCTCCTTAAGGCTTTCGACTTTCCTTCTCCTCTGGGCATGGGAGCTTGGAAGAGGTCTAGGCCTGGGAGCGCCGCAGGGACGATCAAACGCCCCCTCCACAACACTGATAGGACTCACTTCACTAAAATGTTCACTATCACTAGCCTTACCTTTCGAGTCAGCCATCTTGGACTTCATGTCTCGAATAGTCGCTTTCAGATTGGCGATTTCTGATGCCGAATCCGAAAAGACACTCTGAGAATGAGATCTATAGGGAGAATCTACAGTAGTAGGGTTAGAATTATCCGTGAAAGGCTCAATAGGCCTTGAATGCACACCTTTCAGTCTTCTAACTCTATCCCTCTCTAACTTCTTCAAATAAGAAGTCAAAGTCTTCCACTCTTCTGCATTCAAACCCTCGCATTCCTTACAAGTGTTAATAGCAGAACACTGAACCCCCCTACATTTACGGCATACAGTGTGAGGATCAACCGAAGCTTTCGGTATCCTCACCCTGCAGCCTACATTCACACACATTCTCACACTCACATTAGAATCAGACATACTGAGAAAAATCCAAAAGAGTTATTCCAAAAACAGTCCACAGTAGCGAATGCCAAAACACGATCCAAATACGTCACCAAAAGCCGAAAACGTTGATCAAATGTTGAAAAATGAATCTAAGTCAGGAGGTAATAACAACAATGTTGATACCACCGGCGACAGAGAAAATATGATAGAAAACGGGGATGGTTCCTAGTCCTGCCACCCAGGGCAGGCCGGTAGATCACCTGACCTACCTGTAGCGAGTGGCGCGAAATTTGAATTTCTGTCGGGGACGACGGAGTCTTAGCTATGTATATATCTGACAGGTAAGTTGATTGTATGAAAACAAAGTTTTATGAATACTTACCTGGCAGTTATATATATATAGCTATAGTCTCTATCGGTCCGGCAGATTTTTCAAAACTCGCGGCAACCGCCGAGAGGTAGGTGTTCGGTTAGGTGGTTAACAACACTTACAGGGTGGTACTTGGAATCATTCCCATTTTCTATTCCTCAGATCATCTCTTGCCCGACCTCTCTCCTGAGGGGAGGTGGGTGGGTCTTAAAATATATATATAACTGCCAGGTAAGTATTCATAAAACTTTGTTTTATCATAAATACTTCATTTTTATGAATAGGACTTAGCTGGCAGTTATATATATATAGCTGATTCACACATTTGCAGGTGGGTGAAAGACAGCCAACATCGTTGGGAAACAACTAAAAGTTGTAGGCAATAACCTTGATTCCTTACCTGCTAAGGTAGCTGACTTCAAAGATTCCTGCCTCTTGAGTCGCTTTCCCTTAGGAGCGTCAGCCAGGATGAGACCTGTTATGCTGAAACAACTCACTAGAGTCTGTCAAACGGGGCGAGACCAACAACATGACTAGACTTCTGTACTACCTATCTCCCTTTCAATTCTCTGCAACCTTATTCAACTTAACCACCTAACCTTGCAGACTAGATATCTTACCTATCTAGCTAGACTGAGGGTGTTGTTCCAACCAGACAATTCCTCAGACAACCATAAAAACACAAACCCCAAATGAAGGTAAATACTAAAGTTAAGGTTGAGGGGAGGTAGTAACTCCTTTATCCAATAACGAAGACGTAGCTACGTATGGGCCCAAAGTTTAACACTTCTCGTAATCGACTCTTACCTCTCTGAGGTAATGAGAAGCGAATACAGAGTTGCTTCTCCAAAATGTCGAGTCCATTATTTGTCTAAGTGACATGTTTTTCTGATATGCCAATGACGTTGAAATAGCCCTAACCTCTTGGGCCTTCACTTTTAAGATGCCGAAGTTCTCCTCCTCACATAAGAGGTGAGCTTCTCTTATGGTCTCCCTCAAGAAGAATGACAATGCATTCTTTGAGAGGGGCCTATGAGGATCCTTAACAGAACACCATAAAGCACTGGAAGGTCCTCTTAAATTCTCAATACGTGCCAAATATGCTCTGAGGGCTCTCACTGGGCAGAGGAGTCTCTCCTCCTCTTGACCCACTAAACTTGTGAGGTTAAGAACCTCAAAAGTCCTCAGCCAGGGTTTGGATGGGTTCTCATTCTTAGCGAGGAAGTCGAGCCTTAAAGAACATACTGCACCGTCTTGATTGAAGCCTACCTGCTTCTCCATCGCCTGAATCTCGCTGACCCTTTTTGCTGTGGCTAGAGCCATCAGGAATAAAGTTTTCTTCGTCAAATCTCTAAGGGTCGCTTGCGAGATGGGTTCGAACTTCCTGCCGCATAAGAACTTTAAAACCACATCCAAATTCCAAGCTGGAGGTCTTACTGTGTGCTTAGTCGTTTCAAACGACTTCAAGAGATCCTTCAAGTCTGTATCTTGAGATAAATCCATGCCTCTATGCCTAAAAACGGCTGAAAGCATGCTTCTGTATCCTCTTATGGTGGACACGGCCAGCTTAGATTCCTGCCTGAGGAACAGGAGAAAATCAGCAATCTGACTCACAGAGGTAGAGGTTGAAGACACGTTGTGTCGTTTACACCAAGATCTAAAGACCTCCCACTTCGATTGGTAGACTCTCTGAGAAGATACCCTCCTCGCTCTTGCGATTGCTCTCGCAGCTTGCGCTGAAAAGCCTCTCGCTCTGGCAAGCTTCTCGATAGTCTGAATGCAGTCAGTTGTAGAGCGAGGGGGTTTTGATGATACCTCTCGAAGTGGGGCTGTTTGAGAAGCTTTGGGCTTGGAGGAAGGCTTCTTGGAAAGTCCACTAGCATCTCCACTACCTCTGTGAACCACTCTCTTGCTGGCCAGAATGGAGCTATCAGGGTCATTCTCCCTGTCTCGAGAAGAGCGAACTTCTTGATGACAAGGTTGATGATCTTGAACGGAGGGAACGCATAAGTGTCCATCCCCGTCCAGTCCATCAAGAAGGCGTCTACTGCTATTGCTTCCCTGTCCGGGACCAGGGAGCAGTAGTTGGGGATTCTCTTGTTCAGGTTGGAGGCGAAGAGATCTATCGAAGGCATCCCCCATAATTTCCACAGCTCCTGGCAAACTTTAAGATTGAGGGTCCATTCTGTGGGAAAAACTTGCCCTTTCCTGCTGAGCATGTCTGTTCTTACATTCTTCTGTCCCTGCACAAATCTTGTTAAAAGATTTACTCCATTCTCCTTTGCCCACAGAAGGAGTTCTCTTGCTGTCTCGTACAGGGACAGAGAATGAGTTCCTCCTTGCTTTTTATTGTAAGCCAGGGCCGTGGTGTTGTCCGAGTTGACCTCCACTACTCCCCCCGAGACAGCATCTCTGAAGGCTTTCAACCCTAATAGAACGGCCATCAACTCTTTCCTGTTGATGTGCCATTCTTTCTGTTGAGCTTTCCAAGAGCTCGAGACTTCCCTGCTCCCCAGTGTTGCTCCCCAACCTGACTCCGAAGCGTCTGAGAACAACACTACGTCTGGGTTCTTCTTGTACAGGGAGATTCCTTCCCCCAACTTTGCAGGATCCAGCCACCAACTCAGATGTTCTTTGATGTCTGCTGGAATGGGAAAGGAAAAGGAGTCCTCCTGATTCTTCCTGTCCCAGACTCTTGAAAGGAAGTGTTGCAGAGGTCTGAGATGCAACCTTCCGAGGGATACAAATTGCTCGAGCGAGGAGAGGGTGCCCAGCAAACTCATCCAATCCCTCACCAAGCACTTCTCTCTCCCCAGGAATAGTTGCACTTTCTCGAGGCACTTGTTTTGCCTCTCTTGGGAGGGAAAAGCCCGAACAAGAACTGAGTCCAGAACTATCCCCAAATAAAGAATCGTCTGACTTGGCTCGATCTGGGACTTTTCCTTATTGATGATCAGACCCAGTTCCTGGGTCATCAGAAACGTCTTGTGCAAGTCCTCCAGGCACTTGCTCTTTGATTGCGACCTTATCAACCAGTCGTCCAGATAGGGATACTCTTATCCCTTCTTGATGAAGCCATCCAGCCACGTTTGACATTACTCTGGTGAAGACTTGAGGAGCCGTGCTGAGGCCGAAACAAAGGGCTCTGAACTGGAAGCACCTGTTCTGAACTACGAACCTTAGGAATTTCCTTGAAGTCGGGTGGATGGGGATATGAAAGTAGGCGTCTTGTAAGTCGAGAGACACTATCCAGTCCCCTGGACGGACTGCTGCCAGCACCGACTGAGTCGTCTCCATAGTAAACTTGGTCTTCTCTACAAAGACGTTCAGTGCGCTGCCATCTAGAACGGGTCTCCATCCACCCGAGGTCTTGGGTACTAGAAACAGTCGATTGTAGAACCCTGGGGATTCTAGTTCCAGTACAGGTTCTATGGCTCCCTTTTCCAGTATCTGGTCTACTAGATCTAGGAGCGCCTCTTGTTTCACAGCGTTCCAGTATTGAGCCACCAAGGCTCTTGGGGTTCTCGAAAGTGGTGGCTTTTTCAAGAAAGGGATCTTGTAACCCTCCCTGATGACTAAGAGGGACCAGGCGTACGCCCCCCTTTTTTTCCAGGCCTGCCAAAAGTATGACAGCCTTGCTCCTACTGCTGTCTGGAGTACTTGTGTTTCACTTCCTAAAGCGGGGTCTAAACGTTCTCCTGCTCGCTCTACTGCCTGTCTCTTGTCTTCTTCCCCTGAAGTCCGTCCTGGTAGGAGCTCTACCTTGAAAGGGCTGCGTAACCTTCTTCTCCTCCTTCTTTGCAGATGATTAGCCTACCGGTAGACCCTTCCTTACGGAGTGAGTCAGAAGATCTTGAGTGGCCTTTTGCGTAAGGGAATGTGTAATATCTCTAACCAGCGACTGAGGAAACAGATGTTCCGAGAGAGGGGCGTAAAGGAGTTCTGCCTTCTGTGCGATCGTAACCCCTTTTGTCGCGAAGGAGCATAGCAGAGCCCTCTTCTTCAAAAACCCCGCCGTAAACAGGGAAGCCATCTCGTTTGCTCCATCCCTAAGAGCCTTATCCATACAGGCCATAATACTGTTTAAGTCCTCCATTCCTGTGGCTTGTATGGGTTCTGCTTTCCTGGCCAGAGCACCAAGAGCCCAGTCCAAGAAGCTGAATACTTCGAAAGACCGAAATATTCCTTTGATGAGGTGGTCTAGTTCCATCATGGACCACATCACCTTAGCGGAATTAAGGGCGTGTCTCCTGGAAGAATCTACAATCCCAGAGAAGTCCCCCTGGGAGGAGGCAGGTATTCCCAGGCCAAGAGCTTCTCCAGTTTCGTACCACATTCCCACCTTAGACGCAAGCTTAGCTGGAGGAAAAGAGAAGGGGGTCTTCACTGCTTGCCTTCGTTCTTTCAGCCAACCTTCGATCCTTGTCATCGCCTTCTTTGCTGAAATCGACAGCTTCATCTTGATGAAGGCTGACTGCTTCTGCGATTTTTTTCTTATAAACTGCGACTGGGGAGAATGGGGAGCAGCTGGTTTCAACTCCTCTCCATACAGCTCAAGGAGGGAGCGAGAGAGAACCTTATAATCCGCAGCCGCATTAGCAGGTTTATCTTCATCTTCCGAAATTTCTTCCAAGTCCAGATTTCCTTCTAACTCCTTATCCCTTTGGGTTGAAGGAACTAAGTCGGAAGTTCCTTGTTGCTCTAAATAGCTGTGAGCACATTCACTAAACTCTCCCTGATGCACACCTGCGTCAGGAGAAACTTTCCGATTGTCGGATGTATCCTGGCGTCGTGAAAAGGAAGCGTCCTTATTTTGGGAGGCAAAAGCGTCCTGGAGCCGAGAGACGGGTAAATCCTGAGCTCGATCACTTGCCGTGTCCTTGTATCGAGCGCTAGATGAGTCTCGATGTCGGGAGCTGGATGCGTCCTTCCGTCGAGAGCTGGATGCGTCCTGTCGTAGAACACTGGGTGCGTTTTTTCGCCGAGAGACGCATGCGTCCTGACGCCGCGGGCTCTATGCGTCCTGACGCCGCGGGCTGTATGCGTCCTGGTGTCGAGAACTAGATGCGTCCTGCTGCCGAGAGCAGGTTGCGTCCTGACGCACAGCTCTGGATGCATCCTGTTAGCGAGCGCTGTATGTGTCCTGTCGTCCAACTTTAGCATCGTCCTGTCTGGCGAAGGTCTGTCGGGAACAAGAGTTGAAGTTTTCCTGGTGTGGAGCTTTGAAGGTGTCGTAGTGTTGAACGAAAAAATCCGCATCTCGGCGAGAGGAAGAAAATTCCTTACATCTAGAGGAAGGAGAGGCGAGGTGACGAGAGCTTGACTTATCGTGGCGTCGAGAGTTGGGAGAAGCAGACTGAACGGAGCCAGAAACTTCACGGTGTCAAGAGAGACAAGGTTCTGTGGGAGAAGAGTGCTGTAACCTCCTTACATCACGCGAACGGTGCTGTACATAATCCTGAAAGGGAGAGGAACTCCGTTCCTTCTTACGCACTGCAGAACCTTCTGCAGGAGCTTCCTCCCTTGATCTCTTCACTGGCAGATTGTCATCTTTACGTCTGCCCGTCTGGGGGGAGGGTGGCTAAAAGCTTTCACTAGCGAAGTCAGCTGTTCCTGCATGACAGTCATGAAAGATCTCGCTACCGTTGCCGGGTCTAGCGGTTCAGAAGGAGACGGGTGTCGAGTTATGCTGGAGGCAGGAGAAGGCTCTCTTGAAAGTTCTCCGTAAGCCGAAGGGAGAGGAGATCTCTCCTCCCTCCATGCATCCTGCGGAGAATTATCCTCTCTAGGTTTCGCCCTTTTCGCAGGCGAGGCGTTCCAGTCTTCGTCTGAAGGGAACGGTTCCGGGCTACTCCATCTGCTTGAAAGAGGAGAGCGATAACGAGTCTGGTCAGCTTGTTGCCTCCAACTCCTCTTGATCAGCCTCGACTCCTCATACTGCCATCTGCGTCGTGGAGAGGGGCTCGGAGAAGACACTACCACTTCCGACACGCCTTTCCCGTGGCGGTCATAAGCAGCCTGGGAAGACGCAACAGGACTGCTTGAGGCGACGGCTGACCGAGGATCAGCTCCTCTCACCCCCTTGCGGTCATCGACGTACCTTTTCCCTTGCTCCTGGGAGCTTGGTAGAGGTCTAGACCTAGGGGCATGACAGGATCGATCAGTCGCCACCTCCACTGCACTTTCACAAGCACTATCACTCATATCACCTGCACTCTTACCTCCCTTCAAGGCTGCAAGTTGATCCTTAAGGTCCTTCATCTCAGCCACCATCTTGACGTACTGAGGGTCATCCAACGTAGCTACAGGTCCTGTCTCAGGCGCAGGAGCTACTGCCTCAGGAGCAGGTTCTACTAATACAGGGGTCGAGGGATTAGAAAGGTCTACACTAGCATCACTGCCAGACCTAGATTTAGATTTAGAAGCCCTCCTTACTTTATCTAACTCCAATCTACGCACATAGCGTTTCATTTCCAACCATTGCTTCTCATCCAAAGCCTCGCATTCCTTACATCTTTTATCTAAAGCACATTCAAATCCCCTACACCCCAAACAAACAGTGTGAGGATCAACCGAAGCTTTCGGCAATCTCACCTTACACTCCTCATTCACACACACTCGAAACTGTTTCTGAGACATCGTAAATCAAAGAACAATCAAAAGAATAATCCAAAACAACAAGCCACAAAAGCAATAGCCAATCCACAGAATACGTCACCAATTATCAACAGAAAAAACAGCGACACACGGAAGAGAGTGAAAAACCCGACGGCGGACTAGCAACGATGTTGTCAGTCCAACCGGCAGAGATGATCTGAGGAATAGAAAATGGGAATGACTCCAAGTACCACCCTGTAAGGGTTGTTAACCACCTAACCGAACACCTACCACTCGGCGGTTGCCGCGAGTTTTGAAAAATCTGCCGGACCGATAGAGACTATAGCTATATATATATAAAACTGCCAGGTAAGTCCTATTCATAAAAATACTTGCTATATATATATATGGACAAGACTTTGCGAAATTGGCAAAAAAGGGTACTTAACATATAAAAAAAAATGTTTGTTGTATTGTCACTACTAAAAAGCATTAACAAATAGCAGGAAGCTGACAACTGATTGTATAATTACCGTTGTGTCAATAGAGAATAAGTGGAAATACATATAAAATAACAATCTACCTGCTACAAAAGATACTGTATGAATTAAAAATTACTGTATTGACATGTAAAATGCAAATAATCTAAGGCAAATAACAAACTTTGGTCACTAAAATTAGCACTGAACAAAATTTGAATAAACAGTAAATTTTAATGAGACTACTAGACTACAAAAAATTTAATATCAGTGTTGGACCTTTACCCTTACTTTACAGTGTACTATATAAAAGGTTAATGATTAATAAACTATTGTTACTATATTTCTTTTCGGATGATCAAGGTGCTTATAAGACTATGTATGCCTGAACAAACCCTTTTGAATACATGTAACTATTATTCTTATCTATCAGGCCCTTTGCAATAAAAGCAGAATTTATAAACACCTAATGATAACTTTCATGATTAAACCAATTATTTGGATACTTACCTACCATTAAAGTTAGCTTATAAATTCATGCCATTAAATGTGATAACCATACAAAATAAAGTAAGATGCTTGGATAAGCTGCTAGGACTGTCTCTGTAATCACCTGGTTCCGACCAGCTGGTGCTAGAATGTTTACATTTTTGTTAGAATTCTTAATTATAACCCACTAACATGGGTGGGTTTCCACATTAATAGTACATAAGTATCCGAATACATAATTATTTGCCAGTGAAAATTATCATTATTTCGAATTGAATCTTATCTACTGTTAAAGTTAGGTGATCACCACATGGAATGAGGTTGGGGGTTAGTGTGGCCAGAGAAACAATGTTCAGCCAAGGAAACTAAAAGCTTTTTAATGTGGTGATAAAAGCTACTCAACATTCCTGCTCGTTGTGCGATCCTTACTGGCACCTGTCGCCAGATGTTGGAACAACATAAGGGTGAAAGGCCTTGTAGCAAGACTCGTCAGAGGAGTCTTACAGGGGAAAAAAAGACCATCTTCTAGGGTAATTGCCCTATGAAGCAGGAGGCCCTCGTGAAGAGGTTGCCCCCCCCCCCAATCTTTGCCTGACAAGCAAGTGAAAATGGCAAAGGAGAGAACCCTCCCAGATCAGGGAATGCCATAAGGAGAGATTACTAGGAGAGAAATGAGGACGAAGGGGCAGCTACCAAGGGCGCCATCAGAAGCAAAAAACTTTCCGATGACACTCGGCAACCTTCCTCCAAAGTTTCCTCCTGGTAAACTCACCTGGCTGCTGACTTCAAGAGACACACATGGGAGAAGACTGTCTAGGCAATGCTATCACAACTTGTGGATTTGAATATTATTATTAAATATCAAACAAACTAAGTATACACAATGCTATATGTACACAAAAATTAAGAGGAGATCCTACTGGGAAAAATGAACTTCACAACAGTCACACAAAGAGCTCACAAAAACATGTCTGCATCCCATGTGGCCAAAAGCAAATTGGAATTTTTACATTGGGGCAGGCGATTATTCCCGCCTACTGGATGGTAGTTACTGCCTAACCACCTTGTTCAAGAGATTATCAGACGTTTTCCAGCTTCACCGAAAGTAATTCCTAATATAAAAACCAAAGGTTTGCATATCATATACGAACAAACAGAAAATAAGCACAATAGGCAGTACCTGGTTATCATCAGCCTCGGTTATTGGCAATCCAGTTTTAGGGGGCTTGTCGTGCCGAAAATATCCAAAAATCAGTGCCAAATGAGCAGATTTCCAGTTATTAGCACCTATACATACCTAACATTACCCGATTACGTATTGGCAACAATTTTCAGTAATCGACAAATTTTGCTTCTCATCAAGCCATCAGAATGGAATCCCCGCTGATAACCAGGGAATCCCTGCTGTACATGACAAAATCAGCTGGAAGTCATAAAAATTCATACTAGCGCCAATTCACATCATCTGCATAAAAACATTCCACTGCCACCTGGTGGGAAACAGGTGATTACGGAGACAGTCCTAGCAGATTAGCCAAGTGTTTGTTTTACTCTGTATGCCAATCGCACCTACTTGTGTGAAGATATACAATAGCTTTTGTCCATCACTATTCCTGCCTTTAGTATTTGTCTTGCTGCCCCAATTATGTTTGTAAGATGACACAGCTGTAGAGCTTGTGTGGGATATAGATGAATTCAGTGCAGGTCTCATATAAACTAGGTAGTACAGTAGTTTGACTGAATCCCTTTTCCTGAGTTAAGTATTATCAGGTGTCATAATTTTCCTATACAGTATCCTGTATTATCCAATTTATATACTTCTGGTTTTACTTAAACATTTTACATTAACTGAAAGAGAGAGAGAGAGAGAGAGAGAGAGAGAGAGAGAGAGAGAGAGAGAGAGAGAGAGAGAGAGAGAGAGAGAGAGAGAGAGAGAGAGAGAGAGAATCATTTGAATTTTTACCTTCACTTGATGATTTCCCTGGAACAATTTTTCTGGCTTGACCATAGAATTTTCAAGTGCCTGGCAGCTTGTAGGTACATCTGTTTCTAACAATGAAGTTGGCTTTTCAACCAACAGACTTCTGCAAGCTTTTGAAGGCACCCTGGCAGTGGATTGAGGAAGTGGAATCTTTGTTGAAGTAGCTAATTCAGGAGGAATTTTCTTTGTTCCTTGCTTAGATGAATCTTGTGCAAGATGATCTACCTTAACACTTTTACCAATTTCTTTGTTCTCTTTAGAATCAAGGGGCCAAATTCCTGAAGTTGACACTCCAGATACTTCTGTAATGTCACCATGACTACCTTTGAGAATGCTGTATGCACGACTTTTTCCACTTCTTCTGTCTACTCTCAAAAAACTTCCACCTGATGACACATTGCTAATGCCAGAGAAGCTTACTGATAAATCCAGACCCTCCAGTAATTTCTGAGTTTCTGGGTCTAGATTAGCAAGATCAACATTTGGAGATCGGCCTTCCAAGACTTGCACAAGTGCTGGGAGGTCCTGCGCTTTAACTGCACCTGATTCTGATGTGGAAAAATGAGAAAAGAAAAAAAATTTAATGAAAATACTTCTCTTACTGAACAAGAATATGGATTTCATTTACAACAAAATATCTGTATGTCAAAATTCCTGTATTGTAATTTAATATTATAAATGCTACAAACTCTTTCTTAAAAGAATACTGACTATGCTTCATGAAAATTATGATTAGCTTCAACTGCTGTGTATTAAGATGTACATGGTAAACTATAATGTAACATACAATTATTAGATTCTCAAATTTCAAACACATACTCAACTGGCTATTCAAAGATTATGCAAGTTAATATTTATTTGCATGAACAAAACTCCTGAGGGGAAAATAACTTGATCACAAAAAGATATTCAAACAAGCATGTTAGCATAACCAAAAGTTGAAAAGGTTCTTATGCCTAAAGTCCAAAAGTTGAAAAGGTTGTAATACCTAGAGTTCATAAACACTTTAACAAAAATATATTGTATATTTCTTCAATACCATACTAGACACTACAGCACATTCCCTGCTGCTCCTTACCAACAGAGAAACTAACTTTTGAGCAGATGAGCATACACTTATGTATACAGTGCGTCCTCGACATATGGCGTTACCAACTGTTGGCGATTTGATCTTACAGCGCTTTTTCAGCGCTGTTAACTGTTTTACAGGGCTGTAACTTGATGTTACATCAAGTTTCTGCACCGTGTCATTGAGGGTGCTAAAGACAAGAATAGCTGTAACAGATGCAACATCAAGTTATAGCACCATAACTTGAGTTACGGTACTGTGAGTGCTGTTAAAGTACCATTAACGGCAAAAAACCGACTTATGAGGGAAATTAACTTACAGCGAGGAGCTGGAATGGATCCCTGCTGTAAGTCGAGGACGCACAGTTTTAAAAATCAAAAAGTGTGCACAGCATGCAACGGAATAAAGTAGTTACCAGAATATGGGGTACAGCATGGCTAAAGTTGCAAAATAACCTGAATATGATATACTGCACAGAATTCCATAACTGAAAACTCAACATTACAGTCCTCCAAATTTTAATTGTTAGGTGATTCAAAATAAATGTGCTGTGCTTCTGGACTATACTGCGCTGCATTTTCATTATAACGGGAAAATATAAAAAGACTAAAAAAAACCTTACAAATTTTGGTAATATCTTTTCATGACTAAGAAAAACCTAATACGTACTTACAAAATATCACACAAGGTTAATAGCTTAGTCAATGTTCTGCCTGCAAATTATTTTCTTAATAAATAATAAAAACCAAAAAACCAAGTTTTCAACAACCAAACACATGTAAAAAAAATCTTTGTTTTTTAAATACATGGCCTGGTTTCTCAAAGCCTATTTACCTGTCAAGACAAGTAAACCAAGTCCTGAAATAATTTTGAAGATTTACATATTCTATAAGTAGAGAATTTAGTCGAGTTGTAGGCTTCCAATAAAGACAAAATTCTGTCTTTCTCTTTGAAAAATCTACCTCCTTGACCCTTACCAGACGGATAAATATATCGATATGCAGCTCCTCAGGCTGGGTAAACTTTGAGGTCAACCAATTTACAAAAAAGAACACGTCAATGGAAAGAGGAATAGTATATGCAAATGCACATGGTGAAAGAAAAAAAATTCTAAAAATTTTTGGCTACCTACCATGAGAAGTTGAAAATTACTATTTACAACCCCTTGTGAGGCCTCTTTTACAAGACAATTGTAAAATTTGCCAACTTATATATGTTTTTTCTAATGAATAATTGAATTTTATTTTGTAAAATTATAATTACAGCTCACACAATATCAAAACAGATAAGAAATAAAATCACTAACAAATTCTTAAAATTTTTTTGAAAAATATTTACGTAAATTCATTAAGAACGAATATTCAGTAACTTTTTATTTTTAAATGTTTTTTCTAATATTTCTCTCCAAAATTACATTACAAGCGACATACTATCGTAAAAGACAAGAACAAAAACCAACAGCAAACATCTGGTATATTTACAAGCAAATTTACAAAAAGACGTCACGTGCGAGACGCAATACATTCCCACTTCATGTCACAAGCAGAATGGAGGTCCTGAGACGCCCAGATTTGTGATTTTAGCCAGTGTAAAAGTTGCCATTAGTGACTTTATAGGCTATAAAATTATTGACACCTCTTTCCCGCCTGATTCTTTGCAAATCAATGGCACGTAATGTTGTTTATATACAGGAACAATCCATCCACCACCCCAAACCAGTTATTACTACTCCCAATTATCAATTCATCCATTAAAGATTAAAGGCCAAATATACAATAGTGTGCTTCATCCTATTTATCACAAATTCCATTTGAAGACACAGGGACTAAGAGAGTATTCCTAGCACAATACAAAAACAAAACTTTCAGTAATTGAAAATTCCTATCATTAAAACTTACATATCTTTTGCAAATAATAGGACATAATTACCGAATGCTCTTAGCAATTCACCTTTACTTTTGCAAGCAACAGTAGCCTGCAGTTTTCTCTTAATACTTCATGGAAAAAATAAAAAGTTTTAAAAGTAAATTGTATTTTTCCTAACTATACAAACCTGAAGTCCTTTACATTAGGAATTACTTTCGGCAAAGCTGGCGAACAGCCGGTAAACTCTTGAACAAGGTGGTTGGGCAGTTACTACCATCTGATAGGCAGGAATACCAGCCTGCCCGGATGTAAGCATTCCAATTTGCCTTTCAGCCCAGGTTTCAGATTGAGGGGTGGCATGAGGTGGGCCTAATGTGTAAAGGATCACAGGTTTGTTTGGTTAGAAAAAAAAAATTTACCCTGAAAAATTGTCATTTGTTCCTACACAATATACAAACCCTCGATCCTTTACATTAGGAAGACTCACTAATTGGAGGGAGTAATCTGTGTGAGTCTGAACTGACTGGAGTTCTTCACACCTGGGATACTCCTGGTTGAAAGAGCTAGGAAGAGTACCCATCCTCTGACACTGACAGGCGTATTGGAATTGCAAGATCAAATGTCAGACTTCTGGACCTTTTCTAATGAGTGAGAAATCATAACTCATACAAAAAGTCTAGGAAGAATCTTAATAGTTGGAGGCAGTAAGGCAAAGACCTCGAAAATGTTTTTCTTAATGCCAGTCCTCCTTCCTCCCCTTACTAGAGGAAGGAGAGGGATTGCTTCCATCAGTCAATAAAGAAAATAGAATGGGTATTCAACGTGTAAACGCCGCAACAGATGCCAGTTCCAGCAAGCGTAGGTTCAATTCCTATTCTTTGCCCTAAGGAAGAGAAGTAGGGGGAAGTGGGAGGAGGAGGAGAAACCAGTCATTTGTAATGGTTCTCACTTCCAGAACCACCCCTTTGGCGAGATGCTATCTGTCCTGTTAAGGGAGCTGGGTGAAACACTTGTTGAGCAGCCACCACACATCCAAGCAAAAGAGGTTCCAAGGACTTGTGGGCAATACCTAAAGATAAGAATACATGAATGTGTTCCAATGAGACCACATTACTGTATCTAGACACTCCAGATTCCTCCAGAATGCAAGGGATGGACTAAGCCACTGATTCCGAGAGCTCTCAGGTGAGGCATATGGGTGACATTGTCGCCAGCTGCACCTCCCAATCGTCTCATAATCTCACAAAACCAGGATAAAGACATGGCCTTAGAGACTTCTTCCTTGGCGAGTTAGTACTAGTGAAAAGTTATTGAAATATTTTCTAGGATGTAGAGTCTTTTTCGAAAGTACAGCAACACGCCAACAGGACAAAGTAATAATGATTGATCTCGATCATTGATCACAAAGTCCAAGGAGCAGGGGATCATGAAGTATTCAAACCTGGCAATAGATGCTAGATGATTCGAAGTTTACTACAACATCTGAGCCAAGGTTGAGACATTGATACCTGCCTTTTGAAGGGTGACATTAAACATGGTCCATGCAAATTGCCTATCCTCTTTGCCAATGCCTGAGTGAGATGAGATGTCTTATGAGACAAATATCTGTCTGATGATTCTTGCAACCACGTGTGCCCTAAACAAGAGGCAAATGCCACCTAGAAACCTGGGGTCCCTGTGATGGAAAGACAGAGAGAAGTTTCTCATCAGTAGTTTAATCTCGACTGATGAGAAACAATACTACTTCCATGTGAACAACTAGGCCAAATGAGGATCCAAATCTTCCACAACTGGATCGGAGAGGTAACTCTCGTGCCTCTGACCTGAGAAAAAGTCCTGTTCATGACACCAACCGGCAAAGATGGCTCCAATCCCTGGAATGTTACAAAGGACTGAAAGAGTTATCTAGCTATTTCTGTTGCTGCTTGGCGAGAAAGCCTATGCTTGCAAGGAAAGTGGGATAGTCTTCTAGCCGTGAAGACTCAGGGATTGTACTGCCTGAAGAACTGTTCTTGTGTTACTGACACTGAAGGTAGGGTCACAGGGGAACTCCTCTCATTACCTTAGAAGTAGATGTTGGCAGGTCAGGTGACAGGTAAAGTCTTCTGTTATTTATTTTCAATTCGGGATGAACAATGTTTGTTGAACACCTTACAAATTAGAAAAAAATTGTATGGAGAAAACAAAAACTGGCAAGTTTGTCAGAAAAAGTCAATTCTGATTGCTCGCAGTGGGACATGGGTAGGTGAGATGGAGCAAAAGACCTACAGAATTCTGTTTTACAGGGTGGTAAACAGAATGATGATAGTGAGTCTTCTGAGACATATCTCTATCTGATGATTATTGGAAGGGTGTGTGCGGAGCACGAGACAGGAAACCTAACCGAGAGTCAAATGCTGCCCAGAGACCTTGGGTCTCTGTTATGGCAAGAAAGAGAGGTTTCTCATTAGTAGTTAACCCTCAATTGAGGAGAAACAATATTAAGACAAACAATCTCTCAGTGAGGTAAGCAGCATTCTGCCCATCACTTGGATCCAGAGGCTGAGTTGCCTGCCAGTACTACATTGCATCCAGAAATCTGTTTGGCTAATTGAGCTATCGAGCGCACTACAGTTACACTCTGGCACCTGCATGTTAACAAAAACAGGAGGGAAATTAAACTCTTGTTTGGTGATAAATGCCACTACTGTGGTGCTGATTAATAACACAACTGGGTGCTTCAAAATCAAATCCTAAAACTCCCAGAAGGCCCGAAAGGGTGCCTTCAGTTTCAGGATGTTGATGAGAAGGTACCTATTGTCTCGGTCACACACTTGAAGACAATGGTCCTACAGATATGTGACTATTACTCAGTCAGTGCATATAATAACAGACGCACATCACGAGCAGTTTATACATAAGCATATTCAAAGGTTCCTATTGATCGAGCACCAACATAATTCCTTCCTCATCATTCGAGAGAGGAAAAGGATTAAGGACTGGAAACAGACCTCCATACTCTATGAAGAGAGTGAAGGCAAATCTTTGCTGAAGGGAGGCTTCTACGGTAACAACAGGACACTGAAGATGACTAGCTCTTAGCTGAATTGGCTGCCCCTGAGATGGGAACACAGGAGAGGCGGAAGTTTGATGGAAAACAGCCAAGACTTCTTCTGAAGGATACCTACTACCAGGTCTCGGCTATGTCAAAATCAAGTCCAGAGACTTGACAGACAACTCTTCTTTCAAGTACCACCAGTAGGAGAACGCCAGATATGAGTGTTCTTTTCTATCCTTCCTTCTGCCTTCTTCCTGACTGGAAAGAAGGTGGAAAGAGAAACAGGTATGTGCACTCTCAGAGAAGATAGAAGAAGGCTGGCTATTTCACGATCGTCCTTCGAAGCCTGAGACTTTTTAGGCCTTGCCAGGAGGACAAGGCAGACACCTTAGCACATTCCTTGACTACCGCGTTATCCACCACTCTCTAAGAGGGAGGGCCAGAACCAAATAAGGTCCGTTCCTCAGGGTCGAGACGACTTTGGGACTTACAAAACTGGGGATCCGAATTAGGACAACATCCTTTTTTTTAGCACTAGAATTGGCAACAGGTTGCTGACTGGTGCTACATAGGGCAGAAATCTCATAGGGGACTGCCTGGAGGGAAAATGTAGCGGTGTCCTCCAGGCTTGCTGTATCTTGTTGCGAAAGGGGATACCTTTCGTGGCGCGTGAGACCTGAGACCGGGCGAGGCAGAAACAAGACAATCTGCAGTTGACACTGGACTTCTCTGAGGTAAAGAATAATCGCTCCTGTTGCAGCAGCAAAGGGGAAGAGAGCTTGATTGGGCATCTCAAAACTGAATAAATTCCTTGTCCAAAAACACTACTCATCTGTTCGATAACGCCCTCACAAGCAAGGAATGCAGCACCCTACAAAAACCCTTGTCTCTCCTGGAAGAGCAAGGGCCTCAAGCAGTGAAGGTTATTCACAAGGAAAGTGGCAGTCCTATTCCCAAGATCAATGAGCTAACGAATCGACGCAAAGATCTCTGCTAAATAAAAACTGAGGGTATATATGATCGTTTCCCAAGAAAAACCCACAAGTTTTTCTGAGGTGTGAAACTCCTGATTTTCCTTGAAGGAAGATTCGACGGGACCCAATGAAACTTTCCTCAACTATTTGAGTGCATGACAAGATGATCCAAGGATTGATCATGAGATACCAACCATTGTAGCTGAATTCCAAAAGAGAAAAACTCATCAGAATTCTCTGTCTGTCTGTCTTGGAACACCTGAGAGTGTGGCGGGACAATTGACCTATACCTACACAAAAACAAAAAACACTCAAAACACATGTATTACCAACCACTCCTTGAGACACTCAGGGCGAGGAGCTGTGCTGTCCACTAGTCAAGGTCACTGAGACACCACCAGCCACAAGAGAAAAACAAAGAACCACAACCCACAACCCAACAACACAACAACAACACCCAAGGACCACAACCCCATAACTCAACAACAAACAAGGAACACAACCACAACAAAAGACCACTGCACAACCACCACCAACAAAAACAACAACACAAAAAAGGCAACACACACCCACTAACAACACCAAGGGATAACAACAGCTCACTAACAACAACCCTCAACAACTCACAACCACACCAAGAAACCACAACAGCCCCCAACAACAACAATAACCCTCAACCACAACAACTCACATACAACTCAACAGAAACTCACAAGCACAACATATCTACCAACACAGGCACAACAGCTCCAAATCAATTAACATCAAACCTAATAACAACCAACAACAAATCAACAACACACAACTTAGATGAATTTCAATGCCTTCACTAGACTGTCTATCACCAGCTCTTACCAAAGACTGACTGAAAACCGACTAAAAACTAACTCAAAACACAGAACTCTAAACTACAACAGCACCAGCAGACGACCCAGAACCCACCAACAGCCAATTCAGTCGTTAACTATCCATACAGCAATTACACCGTCTCTCTCTCTCTCTCTCACACACAGACGTTGTCATATGGAACTCCATAACTCCTCCATATTTCCTCCCTTGTTACATTTGACAACGTCTCCTTACACTCACAACACATACACTAAATAACCTTCCGCAACACCCACGGATGCTCGATCTTGTTTGAGGGTCCTCATACACACTCTCAGTTACACCGCCATCAACTTCTCCCAGACCATTTCCAGTCAGACTACCATTACCATCTCTCTCACTACCATCCTCCCAAATCCCATTCACTATCTCATCTACCCCTTCTAACTCTTGTCCGAATATCTCTCGTAACTCTGCCACCAAATCACTTACCTCATTTACACTTCTGCCAAACTCCTGAAGAGACTCAATCATACTGCCAACTACATCCTTACCACCCGATTCCCTTCCTGGTAAAACTTCATTAAACCCAGACAATTCAAACCCACACACGCTATACGTATTATACCTCCCCTCAAAGTCATCCGTATTACATGCCTTATCCACCATTTTTACCATAACACTAACCCCTCTATCATGCAGCTCACGTTTCTCCCTTTCATTCCCTTCTTCCGCTTTCTTCCATACTCAACTAACACTAACTGCCGATCTTCCAGACCCATTTGCTCACTGACACTTGGCTCACATTTATTCACCCTCAACCACTCACTCATCGCATTCTCCCGAACATACTGCCACTTACTAGAGGACCCTCCCAACTGAATCCCCTTTTCACTTAGTTTCCCAAATTCCCAACCTGTCTCATCCTCTTTCGCCTACACACACTCGCCACATGACCTTCCATTCCACATTCAACACATTTTGCATGCTGTTCTTTACACATCATAGCATAATGCCCGTTCTTCCCACAGTTGCCGCAAACCACGTTCATATGGGTACCCCGACATCCACTAGCTGTGTGCCCTACCTGTCCAGACCTATAACATTTAATATCCCTATCTTTCTTACACTCGCTCACTAAATGCCCTGTTTGCCCACACCCGAAGCACACTCCTAACGCCCATCGACATTCATTCTTCCAGTGTCCTGGTTTACCACATCTATAACACTGCTGCTCTTGCTCACAACTAACTGACCCTACTCTTCCAACACTCGCACTCCTATCTCTTTTAGGGCTAACTACACTCACGTTACTTGCCCTAACACTCCTATCTACCACTCGCTCTGCCATTCGCCTCAGCCCTTCCAAAACTGCCTCTCTATAGCTTTTAAACCCTGGTACAACCTCAGCTACTTCATTCCTAACACTAACACTCCTACGCTCTTTCATACCACCTATCTAACTCGTAATCTTCTACTATTTCCAAAATGTCATTCCATGTCAACCTTTCATTCGTCCATCACATTTTCTCCTTAAGTTTCAGATTTATAAACTCATATACACTCTCTGGTACAGTCGCCAACAACTTCCACACTAACTCCTTACACTCATTTATCCCTTCGTCACCAAACTTTTTCCTGGCTAATGTTTCTAACTTACAGACATACATTGACAATGACTCACCAACATTCATTCTTGCCTCTTCAAAATCATGCTTTGTCCTATATCTAACGCTACTCTTTATCCTCTTTGCCTGTTCTACAATCCTGGCTTTCACACTCGTACGGCACAATCCCTACACTCATCATTACCCCATACTCAACAAAAATCCTGTCAAAAAGCTACCTAACTCTCTTGCCCAGACTCTCTTGTTATCCCCATACTTAGCCTTACATTACTTCTCATATTCCTTAAAAAAGTCCCCTATGTCCCTACTACCATATTCCTTGTATTGTGTACATCGGGGTACCTCTCTCATATGCACAGCCTCTTGTACTTCCTGCTCACTCTCACTCCTCACACTCTACCCTTAACCTCTCATTCTCCATTTCCAATCTTTCCTTAGCTTCCCTCGCCAACCATAACTCCTCCTTCAGCCTCTCTATCTCCTTCAACCCTTCCATCCTCACTTTCTCTACAAATCACACAACTCACTACCCCAATCGTCATGCAGCTGCCGCACCAACAGTCCCTGTTTGGGCGCCAAAAAATAATGTGGCAGGATCACAAGCTTAAAATACAAGCGGGCAAAATCTCCCCCACATAAACCTAATCAATCCAGCTACCAAACTCACCTTCAGTCACACTTTCCTCTTTACACTACCGAATACACGCAGGACAATTGACCTATACCTACACAAAAACAAAAAACACTCAAAACACATGTACTTACCAACCACTTCTTGAGACACTCAGGGCGAGGAGCTGTACTGTCCACTAGTCAAGGTCACTGAGACACCACCAGCCACAAGAGAAATATCAAGAACCACAACCCACAACCCAACAACACAACACCCAAGGACCACAACCCAACAACTCAACAACACAACAACTATCAAGGAACACAACCGCAACAAAGGACCACTGCACAACCACCACCAACACAAAAACAACAACACACCCACTAACAACACCAAGGGATCACAACAGCTCACTAACAACAACCCTCAACAACTCACAACCACACCAAGAAACCACAACAGCTCCAAATCAATTAACATCAAACCTAATAACAACCAACAACAAATCAACAACACACAACTTAGATGAATTTCAATGCCTTCACTAGACTGCTGCTGACACTACTGTCTATCACCAGCTCTCACCAAAGACTGACTGAAAACAAACTAAAAACTAACTCAAAACACAGAACTCTAAACTCCAACAGCACCAGCAGACAACCCAGAACCCATCAACAGCCAATTCAGTCATTAATTATCCATACAGCAATTACACCCTCTCTCTCTCTCTCTCTCTCTCTCTCTCTCTCTCTCTCTCTCTCTCTCTCTCTCTCTCTCTCTCTCTCTCTCTCTCTCTCAGACGTTGTCAGATGGAACTCCATAACTCCTCCATAAGAGGGACAAGAGAAGAGTTAAGGAGAAAGGGCATTTCTATCTGTCCTGCTAGAAGAACCAGTGAGAGGGGTAGCCGTGGGCCGTCACCAGTATGGGAAGGAGGGTGCTTATGCCATGACAAAGCACCAACCTGAGTAGAGCGGAAAGTTCACTTAAACAGAGCCAAGCACTTGATTCGGTTGATCCATTAGGCAGCAAACAAACTGAGCCAGCCGAGCTGATTGAGCAAAAGCAACTAGGGGCCTGGCTATGCAAGTAAGCTACGCCAAGACAAGTGAGTCAAACTTAATCCAGCTGATGGCCCAAACGCTACCAGAGTACTGGCTTGGGATGCAAATCAAGCAAATATGAGACTCGTCTGCTAAGATCAATCGCTTTCCTCCTTAAATACTCTAGTTTCTTTCGAGGCTGAAGCCCCTTAAGAAAGCTTAAAGGGGAATTCTATGTCTGCTATCCTGAATGTTCGGACCCTAGATCCAAGAGATGATGGATGGGACCTGAGCAAGTAGAGTTGGCAGGTGGTGCCAAAACACCTGATAAGTTTCGGTACCTACTCTCATTCTGTGCCTAAACCAGCGGGAAGAGTGAACCCTCTGGCACTGGTTTGGAAAACGCAAGAGATTCTGCAGAATCCCTAGCACTCAAAAAAACTCGCCAGTCTAGCGCTCACAATTCCAAGGATTTCGAGCCCCTGGCAAAATAACCAAATCTCGTAAGATTGATCATCAGGAGTGGTCTCTTCTTGGCTTCCTAAAAACAAGAAGGGACAGGTAGAACATCAGTCTTAGATGCAGACTACTAAAACTGGGACTGAGAGTGTGGCCTGAAGAGGTCATGCCCTTGAGACTCCTGAAACACGAGACTACAGCGGAGAATGCAAATTGGGTCCCACCCTATGAGTGGGAAGAGCCAACGAGAGAATCCTGCCTCACTTCCAGTAAGACTTCTTAAGGGAATCTGTTCACTGCTTCTCCAGCTCAGTCGGAGACCGTGTGCTTCCTCAAGACTCCCAACGCGAGACTCCAGAAGAGAATTCAAATTGGCTCTCACCCTAAAAGTGGGAGAGCAAAGAGGGAGAGAAGCAGCCTTATTATTCCTCGACAGTATGAGCCTTAGAAGAAGGAGTGAAGAAAGCAGCAGAAGATGCAGGTGAGGTTAAGTTTGAAGAAGCTGCTCTTCTCACAGGACTTCTTGAAATTCTCTCTGACTGACCAGGGCAGCTGCGGCAGGAGAACATACAGGAGCAGCCCGGTTGACAATAACTACAGGGATGTCAGTAACAGCAACAGGAGCAATTAGGGTCGTTGGGGCAGGAGGCACAACAGGAGTAGATAGACTACAGGTACAAGGCAGTGCCACAGTATGCAGGAGAGCCAAAGTTTAAAATTCTAAAGGAAAGGAAAACCAGCAATGACAATCCAGCCATCTACTGCTGCACCTACAATGCTCACTGTCACCCTAAAGAAAAGAGCAAAAATGATTAGCAGAAGACTCATCTCGCACTGAGGATAATTGCCCTATGAACAGTTGCCTGACCGCCAACCCCAGCCCTCCTCATCCGACAATGAGTAGGGGGCGGGGGGCCTTTCTCCTTTCTCCTCTTCGGGCAAAGCCTCAGAAGAAGAAGGGGAGAAGGCAGAAGGCAGCGGCTGACAAAGTCAAGACAACCTGAAGAAGACAACTGCATTTTACAGGGCTTCTTCAAACTCCCTTCTGGCATCTTCTATGGGATGGTGGTTATGAAAAAGGAACTGCCGGGGTAGCTCAGGCAGGAGCACAACAAAAGCAGTACAGGAGACAGGAACACCAGGTGTAGTAATAGGAGCAACCAGGGGCGTTAAGGCAGGAGAACCTATAGCAGTGGCCCAGTTGGCAAGAGTTACAGGATTAATAGTAACATCAACAAAAGCAATCAAGACAGCTGGGGCAGGAAGCACAGCAGGACCTGCCCAGTGACTGGTCACCATGGCAACAGGACCAATCAAAACAGGGAGGCACAGCAGAAGACGGGACCACACCACAGTTTCCAACCATCTCACAAAGCCCAAAGGCAATGCCACAGCAAACAGGAGGGCCACAGGGAAACTCCCAAAGGATGATTATCCAACACAGTTAGATATCCAGCCCTCTACTACTGTGTCCTACAATACTCACTGTCAACCTCAAGAAAAGAGCAAAGATAATTAATAAAGGGAGACTCCTGCTCCAAATGGCACTGCCCTACCAAACAAGAGGCCCCTGAGAAGAGGTCACATGACTGCTCCCTCCAACCCCATCTTCGCCCATCAAGTGAGTGAAGAGGGGAAAGGAAAGAGCTATCCTGGAGAGAGAGCAAGAAGAGAAAGCTTACCAGGAGAGAGAAACGATGTTGAAGGGACAGCTACCAAGGGCGCCGTCAGAAGCAAAAAATTTCTGTTGACGCTCAGCAACCCTCCTCCGAAGTTTCCTTCCAAAAACTTGTCTGTAGCGCAAATTGTGAAGAGCAACACTTAGCACAAGTGAGAATAGGGATATAATCAAGCCCTTGTACAAGCGGAGGTTGTGAGGCCCAATGATAGGGAAGCCATGACCCCAAGACATACGCTGGAAGATGACGGCCTAAGCAAGGCTATCACAAATCGTGGGTTTGAGTATTAATATATACCGAACATACAAAATATCACAAAAACAACATAAAAAGATCCCACCGGAAAAAAAGAACTTAACAAGTCAGGCAAAGAGCTCTGAAAATATGTCTGCATCACTTGATGGCCAAAAGCAAACTGGAATTTTCACATCCAGGCCGATAAGTATTCTGTCTACAGGATGGTAGTTACTGCCAAACCATCTTGTTTAGCAGCTGCTTTCCAGCTTTGCCGAAAGTAATTCCTAATGTAAAAGGCCGATGGTTTGTATATTGTGTAGGAACAAATATATTCTCATACTAATCTTGTCTACACTTCTAAAGTATGTTCCCTAATATTATGGGTAGTACTATGTGCTTAATTCTCTTTACACAATCTAGCATTTTTTATGGTACATATTGCTTTTGAATATGTATTACAATTACTGGTCTCTCAGTGATTTCCATCCTAACAATAACTGCAAGAGTATTATTCCAATCATTTATTCTTAACTTTTCTATATTCACACAGATGTTTTGCCCATAAAAAACTTGATACGTACTCCCCCTTTTCAAAATATTTTTGTTTTATCTCTATCTGAATCTTATTCTTGCATACATCACTCCTGATAGTGTTGTAATTGAACATGAATTCATGGTTTTCATTCTTGAGTTGTTTCTCCAACCCAATTATGCAACAGCAGTTTTAGCACAACTTTCTTTTCTGTGTTCCATGTACTTTTTTTTCTTTGTGCAATTACAATATTTTCCAAGCTTTCTTAACTGTATTGTTTATATACAAAGGTGGCTTAGCTGACATGAAAAAACAAATATTTCTTTTGCAACTGATTTTCATATTCAAATAATGTGAAAGCTCTTGAACATAAAGTCCCTAATACCCATTTCTTCAATGCATTATCATCAATATATGAAATCTCAAGTGTCTTCATAGCAAACCATTGTTTTGAACCCTTCTACCAGGGGAACAGTTTTGGGTATTATCTAACAGCACACACACACATCCACATCTCTTCCCCGTAGCAGTATGGAAATTTTTATAATAAAATTCATTTTTTATATACTTTTCTCTCTATTATGATAGCTGTATTTCCTGTCAGGTTAGAGGACGATAGTGAGTGAAAAGCAAAAAATTAATAGAACTGATTAGTTTGAACCATCTATTCCCCCACCCATTTCTTGGCCCTGAAAAGGCGTAGAACAGAAAGGACTGTTCCTTGCATAGTAAAGCCAAGGCTAATAAAAACAGTCTTCTCTTTCAAATCCTTAAGGGAGGTTGTGTTCAAGGGCTCAATAGGATCATGCCTAAATATTTAAGCACCACATCCAAATTCCAGCCCAGGGGTCAATTTGGAGACTTGAGAATATCAATTTGGAAGGAGTGGATGGCCTCCTTAACCCTCTTGTGCACAGGCAGAAAATATAAGGGTGTAAAGTACACTTTTCCCCCAGGCCGAAAAGAACAAGAGCATGGAAAAGTTTTTTGGTACAATTCAGTACATCCAAATTATAACTGATACAGTGGACCCCCAGTATTCGCGTTCTCCAGATTTGCGGATTTCTTTTGGGAACATTCCCCCAAATTACTTGCGGAAAATTCGCCTATTCGGGGTATTTTTCTATGAAAAATATCCAGAAATTCCTGTTTTTTTTTTATCAATTTCATCATAAAATGCACTTTTTGTGATAAAACTATTTCATCATAAAATGCACTTTTTGTGATAAAACTATTAAAAAAAACCAAGTATACACAATTTTAGTGGGTTTTTCTTGAGTTTTAACAAACAAAATACGTAGACTGTTTTCAGCATTTTTACAGGAATTCCAACTATTCACGGATTCTGACTTCTTGGGGGGTCTGGTACACATCCCCTGCGAATACAGGGGGACCACTGTATACGCTTCTGGTTAGTGTTATTGTGTCGATAAATTATTGAATTATTTCCTAAAGCAATCAGAACATCTTTACGAGGCTTAGAAATACTAATTTTTTACAGAGAGCAATTTTCAGATTTTCCAACCTACTTATGTTGACGCTTTGTTTCGTAGCTAAGTAAGCTAGAAGCATCAGGTTTGCATTTGATTCAAGATTCATCATCTGTTGACCAATGGCATCAACTACATTTTCTATGATTAACGCTTTTTTTTTCTTGTGAATTTTTTTTTAAAATAACTTATATGACGTGCCTGGCACGTCATCTGTGTACTTACGGGAAAAAAATTATTGATGCACTATGTGTCATCAGATCACAAGAGGGTCAATATCCATGTTAGATGAAAGTATCTAGGCCAGTATACCTAAATACAGCAGCTAACATGAACTGATACCCTGTAATGGTTGGGACTGAAAAATGTCTGTTGTAGCACGAAAGCCTTCCTTTTAGCAGAGCACTAAGCCCTATATATTACCCACTGTCTTTGATACAGTGCATTAATCGACTCCCTTCTGGAGTTAAGGATAAACTGCATTCCTTTGAAAAACCCTCTGATGGCAAGAGACAGTAGAGTCTCTCCAAGTGGTTAGCTGAAGTATGGAGAGGTTTTGGTGAAACCTCATACCTCCTGGTTGTTTGAGAAGACCTTTTCTTGGTAGAAGAAGCCTTGGGTTATCTACTAACAGAGGTAGGTGATCTGCGAACCATTCTCTTGGTGACTACCAAGGGGTTACAGAAGTCGTGAATATATTCACAGCTATACTGAATTTTGCTAGTACTCTTTGTATCATAGCACAGGGGAGAAAAGCATAGAAGTCTAGATAAGACCAGTCTAAAAGCATTGTGTCAACTGCCCATGCCTGAGGATCCTGAACGGGAGAGAAGTACACTGGCAGGCGATTGTTGAACCTGGTGGTGAACAGGTTCATTAGAGGAATGCCCCATAGCTTCCACAAGTCCTTGCAGACTTATGGAGGCAAGGCCCATTTGCAAGACAGAATCTCGTCCGTCCTGCTCTTTTGGTCTGCGACAATGTTCAATTTTCCTGTTGCAAACTAGGGTAAAAGAAGGATTTTCCTTTCCTCTGACCAAGTGAAAATGCAGTTTGAGACAGAAGAAAGCTGGACTTTGCACTTCTTTTGTTTGCTAAGCTATGCCAGCACTGTTGAATTATCTAAAAAGAGTGCTACCTTTTTGCCCCTATAATGCTAGCAGGACCTTCCACACTGCCATCTCTAACTGAATAACATGGAGTTCTCGTTCCTCTGTGGAACAAACTTCAGCTAAATGCCTGTCAGCTGCAACCGCTCCTCAACTTTCTGATGCCCATCAGAATATGTGGGGTCTGGGCTCTGCAACTTGCAAAAGTCAAGGTTGATGGTTCCACCATCTCAGAGGGTCCTCTAACTCCCTTGAGATCTGAATTTTGAATGGTTCTGGCTGAACTTCCCAATTCAAGTGCCTCTTGAGAAAGGAAAGAATTGGCCTCAATCTCAGCCTAGCACTCAGAATCAACTTCTCTAGTGATGCCTTGTGCCCTAACAGGGAATGGTGTAGTCAGTGGGGTATGAGGTTCAGTAAAAAGAAAACACTATTGATTAGTAGATCTCATACAGATTTCCCACCTTATCCTCCCCTTCATGTGGATGGAACTTTGCTGAATGAGTCTGAAGCTTTAACTATTCTAGGTGTAACTTTTGACTCATATCTAACTTTTCAGAAACATCTAATGAAAGTTTCAGTGAATGCCACACGAAAGTTAGGTATTGTTCATAAAGCCTAGCATGTTTAAAATGTGGTTAAATCAGTGCAATATTTGTAACCCCCTTACTAGAATCCTATTCTCTGGTGTGGATGTCTGCTTCTACCAGAGATTTATCATTCCTGGCAAACTCCGCAAAATTTTTCTTAATCCAAAATCTCCACTTGCTAATATTTCAATTGTAACTCCATCATTAGCTGGGCTTTTTCCTTTCTTAAAACTTTTAATTACACTGATTATTTCATTTTCTAGTATATCAGGTCCATGCATAGGTATATGTAGTTTCGGTTTTTCACCCCTATTGTCTTCAAAAAGGCCCTTTACATATTCTTCCAAATGTTTCAAAACCTCTTCAATTTCCATCATGGTTTTTAATCGCATTACCTCTCGTAACTCTTCTTCCTCCCACTACCTCTTTTATCTTTCTATGCATGCTCTCAGTCTTATGCTGTCTTTCCAGTTCTTACAAATCCCTGCACTGCTCAATAATCCAATCTTCCTTTGAGACATCACACGCATCTAATTTCCAAGTTTAGTTCTTCATATCTCTCAGGGTTGTTTTCTGTTTATTCTTCTCTCCTCCATGATATCTAATCCTGAGTCAGTCATCCATCTGTCTTCCTCTTCTTTCCTGTTTGGGTACCATTTCTTTTGCTGGTTCAGTAAATGCTATCCTTGACTTTCTCCAATCTCTATACAGTTCCTCTTCCCCTTCTAAAGGTTCTTCACTATTTAAAACTGCATATCTGTTACACACTTCCACTCTGTATTGTTCTTTAAGTAGTTCATCTGTTATGAGAAGTTTCAGTTGTCATCTTTCTTCTTTTTTCTTCTTATTTACTGTCTTCAATTTCAGGGCTATATCTGCCACTACTGGAACATGATCACTGTAACAATCTGCATCCGGGAAAGTACTGGTGTCCATTACAGCATTTCTAAAACATTTATTTATGGCTACAAAGTCAATTTGATTGTTACATCCTCCTCCTGGGCTCTTCCATGTCCAGAGTAGACTAGGGTGTTTTTTGAACCATGTGTTTGTTAACATCAACTCATTTGCATTACATCATGAAATTAATCTCTCTCCTCTAAAGTTACAATCAAGCAGTCCAAACGGTCCAACCAGATCTTCAAATAGGTCACTCCCCACTTCTGCATTAAAATCTCCCATCACCAACATGATTTCCTGTGATTTACATTTACATGGTATAGTTTATGAACGGTAAAGTTATAGAAACTAGTTAACAAAAGAATGACCCGACTGCAATCACTCTACCAAGAAAATTAATTTTATTCGTGGGTCACCTGACACATTCTCTCTCTCTCTCTCTCTCTCTCTCTCTCTCTCTCTCTCTCTCTCTCTCTCTCTCTCTCTCATTTCAGTTATTTCAATATGCTAATATTTTCTATATTTGCACAGCCAATATATATACACACACAAATGTGTTTGTGTGTCTGTGAGGAATACAAACTAGCAACTCTTTATGATGTATATGTATATGATAGTGATACTTTTTTTTTCTCTCTCTCACATCTCCCTGTAAGCCACAAATTGTTCCCCAGGCTCATTTTGGCGCCCATCTAAGGTCGGCGCCGATGGCATGTGCGCCCCCCCCCCAAAAAAAAAAAAAAAAAAAAAAAAAAAAACACCTAGTTATGCCTCTGCAAGTATGCACCCTCTTGCCTTACAGACTGGAAACAACTTGTCTTTCTCCTCTTTGGAAGATACCCTATATAATTGCAAATTATATAGGTATTTTCCTAACCAAATTCATAACAATCTAATCAATGACATCACATAAAAACTATCTCCAATGTGTCCTTGCAGGCCAACAAGAGAAAGAAAACTGAATGAAAAACTATAGATGCTCAAAACATCCAAAAGGGATGGATGAATAAATGATTCAAACTGAATGATCCCAATAATTTTTTACTTTTCACACTATATTGCCCTCCTGCCTGACACAGGAAATACAACTACCATAATAGAGGTAAGATTCATTGAAAATAAAAACAATGATTAAGGATAAAGGGGTACCCTTCTTTCTAGCTTACCAGTGCTTATAACTGCTTAATTCAGGCCTTAGTCTAATTGCCTACACAAGCAATGTAAGCATTATAAATCTTAAAACAAAATATATGACTCCCGTAGTTCAAAAATAAAGGAAAGGGAATATAACAGTTCATTGGTTCCAAAATAAAATAAAAAACTCAAAAGGGCACTACCCATTGGGAGATAATACTACAGATATCTGACAGAGGAAGTTAGGTACAAGAATATGATATCTACATAAAAATACAAAAGTGGAGTTCAAAACTCCTTTAAAACATGCAAAATATTAATTCTTATCAGAAATGATACAGTATAGTAAAAAAAGGACACAGCACTTTTTTGCCTGATAAACTAAAACGATCCAAAGTACACTACAAATAGTGAGATATCATGGATAATCAAACAGTCCTCATAATACAGCATTTTTCTTGGATATACTGACAGGTTTTCCTGTAACTGGAACAGTGAAATAGACTTAATTATGGCCTGTTGATATTAACACCTCATATCTAAAACTCGGGAACTTTTATAAGTTAAGGCTCAAACCTAGTCATTAGAATAGGAGACTCGCCATGAATGACTGTGCTCACATTAAAATTAAATTATAAATATTGTATAAAATTTATTTCTCTGAAAACTTCACACAACCATATTAAAGCAATATAAAAATGGGAATTTTAGGAAAGCAGCCAAGCAATGGAAAAAATGTCATCATCAAAATGGCAAGATATAGCTGCATTCTCCCAATCCTACTTTACCACAAAAGTAAAACTGAAATTTAAGATTAAAATGAAGTTTTGTAGAATATAGCAACGTCACTACAATTATAATATCACAATACAGAACAAGTAACATGACCATGCAAATCACAATGCTGTACAGTAGTAGTACGTACCTCTCATGCAAGTCATTCTAAAGGGTGTTTTTTTATAAACCATGTCAAAGCAGAGCAAAAATATTTAAAAGTTGCAGACTATGGAAAAAAATTCACTTTGACTTAAGGCAACTCGTTTAAATGATAAAATTTTAACTTTTCACCCAATACATATGTACTGAATTTGCCGCCGTATTAGACACACTTTTTTAAAATTTCAAAACATGTAAAACTGTCCTGCATCTAATGCATCCATATCACCGATGGGAGACCAAACGCCGTAAGCTAGGCTGAGCCTAGCCTACAGCGCATATACTAAGTAGGCACAAAAACTGTTGTTGATAATAAAATGGTGAAAAACAAGCCAAATTAATTACAGAAAACTGTGTTACTAATAATAAAATATTAAAAATAGGCAAAATTATCGGTTTATCACAATCTTACAAAAAATTGCAATGATATGTTGGCAGTTAGCCTAGCTGAATGAAAATTGCTTACGGTACATACGTTGACAGTTTGCCTATAAAGGAAACACATCACCTCACTGTACCTACTTCCCAAGTATGCATAACCCATCCTGATATTTCTTACATTGTATAAGGACTGTTTTACCTTTAAGGAAACATTTATTTATCCTCTAAATAATAATAATAAAAAAAGCCATTTGTAACGAGTGGATATAAAAAAAACCATAATCTTCCTCTTTTACTATGGTTTTGCTTTTTTTCATTAATAAAGTACTTTTAATTTTATTAAGTTATTTTTAGGTTTGTTTCCTCTTGCTTCCCCTTGGTTACTTTTGCTGGAGAGATCACCAAGGCAAAGGTGTTGCTCCATAAAGGGAGAAGAAGATACCATAAACAAAATAATATACATGACCTTAGAGGAGGAAAGAGTTAGGGTACTGTATCCCATAAAGTATTTATGGTTAACTTCATACAGTCCAATGAAATATTTGCTTTGTCTGCATGTACTGCATCTATAGGGATTCATCACCTTTATTGTATTTGCTGACTGTTTTGTACTAGTTAATAAATGTATGCTGACATACAAAAAAAAAATTTTTCCCACAAAATATCCTAGTAAAATCACAGTTTTTGAAAGTAAATTGTATTTTTCCTAACTATACAAACCTGAGGTCCTTTACGGTAGGAGTTACTCAAGGCGTAGCCTGGACACGGCCTTTGAAATCTTTAAAAAAGTGGGTTCAGTAGTTAAATACCGATCCAGTCGTTGGTACTCCCTCCGACCAGATGTAAACATTCCAATTTGCTTTTGGCCCACGTAATAGATTGAGGGGTGGCATGAGGTGGGCAGTTAGTGTAAAGGACCTCAGGTTTGCATAGTTAGAAAAATACAATTTACTATAAAAAATTATGAATTGTTCCTACGCAATGCACAAACCCTCAGTCCTTTATAGTAGGAAGACACTGATTGGTGGGTGGAATCTGAGTGATCTCTAGTGAACTGACTGGGGTTCAGCCTACCTGAGATTTCCTTCCTGGTCGTGAGAGCGAGGAAGGGATTCCAGCCACTGACTTCTGATCGGAGTTAAAGGACTGCAAGATCACAGTCATTCTTCTGGGTTTGCTCATAAGGGGGAGGTTGTGCCCCCTTTCAGAGAGCTAAAAACCATTATATCAGAGACAAGTTATGAGTTTGTCTTATGTCCAGGTTGCCCCTTCCTGCCTTGTGAAGGGATGGGGTGGATATTTGCTTCTATTATCTAGTCAAAGAAAATAGATAGGTTTCTCTAAGGAGTATCTTACCTGCATTGGCAGCCCGGTCCAGCATGTAACAGTCTGCTTACTCTCTACCCTAAGGGAAAGGAGTAGGAGGAAAGAGATGACAGGAGAGCCAGTCATTCCACAGTCACACTCATTCATACCGTACAATGAGGCAAGAATCAACTCTGTACCTGTTGAGCAGCCACCACTGGTCCCAAGGAAAAATGTCAAAGGTCCTGTGGGCAATATCTCGAAGGTAGTGAGAGGTGAAAGTCGTCTGGCGTGTCCAGGCCCACCTTAAAAAATTGATGAACCGACAGGTTCTTATGGAATGCGAAGGATGGGGCAATAACCCTGACCTTGTGAGCTCTCAGACGATGTGTACCAGTGTCATCGCCAGCAGCAGAGTACGTGTTCCTGATTGTCTCACGAAGCCAGAGAGATACAGTGTTCTTGGACACCTCTTTCTTAGAACCTCCCGTGCTAACAAAGAGCTGTCAACACTCAGGCCGAAGACACCGAGTCCTTTTCAGGTAGTGCTGTAGTGCTCTAAAGGGACAAAGCAGCATCTCGTCTGGATCATCACCAACAGTCACACAGGGAAGGGATGGTGAAGGACTTGAATATAGCATCAGGGACCAATGGATTGAGTCTTTGCTGCAAAGTTTGAGGCGAAATTAAGCGTAACTGAGTGCCATCCCCTGGAGAGTTTTACATCAAAAGAAAGACCACATAATTCACCAACTCTCTTCGCCAATGCCAGAGCTAGCAGAAAGACGGTCTTGAAGGTTAGATCCCAGTATGAGAACTCTCATAGGGGCTCGTACGGGCCACAAGTCAGGCTCTGCAACAGAAAGTTACAACATCCCACTTAGGAGGCCTCAGATTCCTGGGCGGGCAACACCTCTCGAAGCTCCTTATGAGTAATGATATTGCAAAAGAGAATGAGATATCAATACCCTTCAGCTTCAAGACTAGGGTGAGTGCAGCCCTGTAGCCTTTTACAGCTGAGACAGAGAGGAGCTTCTCTCAGTGAAGGAAGATGAGGTAATCCACGACCTGCTGAAGAGAGACACCCTGTCTACAACACCAACCATAGAAGACAGCCCCCTTTCCCTAGTATACCATTGCAGAGGACTGTCTGAGGTATCCTGCCATTCCTCTTGCTGCTCGGCAAGAAAAGCCTCTCGCTCACAAGAGATGGTGGATAATCTCCAGCCATGAAGACACAGGGATGACACTGCCTGTTGATAGTGTTCGACGTGTGACTGGCACAGCAGGTTCTGCCACGGGGGAAACTCTCTCAGTGCCTTGGAGAAAAGAGCCAGAAGGTTGGGATACCGAACGGCCTGAGGGCACTTGGGTGCCTCCAGAATCATCCGGAGATTCGAAGTGATCAGCTCTGCTGATCACTGCTCGAATCAGGCAGAACAGGAGAAAGACGTAAACTTCGACATTGTCCCATTGGGTGTTAGAATGCATCATCTGCAGTGGCCCATAGGTCTGGAACAACAGAGCAGGTCTTTAGCTTCCTGTTGAACCAGGTGGCAAACAAGTCTACGAGTGGACATCCCCATAGGCTGAACAACCTTTCCGCCACATCTTGGTAAAGGGACCACTAGGTTCCTACCACCTGATCCTGGTGCTGAGCTTGTCTGCCAGTACATTCTCTTGCCTGGAATGTATCTGGTTGACAGCTCTACCAAGTGTGCTAAAACCCACTCACGTACCTGTACTGCCAACCGATGAAGCTCCAGGGAGGTGAGTCCCCCTTGTTTGTTGACGTATGCCACTATTGTGGTATTGTCGCTAATCAACACCACAGTGTGTCCCATCTCGTGTTCCTGAAACTCTTGGAGAGCCAGGAAGGCTACCTTAAGTTCCAGGACATTGATGTGAAGGTGCTTGTCATGAAGTTCCCACACCCCTGCAGTCAGCAACTCCTCCAAGAGTGCGCCCCATCCTTTGGTCAATGCATCTGAGAACAGAAGTATGTCTGGAGGGGGAGTGGAGAGGTCAACTCCTTTTACGTGTGCGGACAATTCCCAGTAGGACAATTTCCATGCGGACAACTTCCATGCGGACAATTGCTAGTATGGACAATTCCCAGGCTGACAATTGCCATCCGGACAATTGCCATTGTTTCGAAAAATTTGTTCCTTTCCAAATTAGTTGATTTGGAAACTACCCGAAATTACTTGTTTTCGAAAATATCCAAAATTAGTTGTTTGGGAAAGTATTAGAAATTAGTTGTTTTGGAAAATTACTCGTTTAGATGATATTCAGTTAGGTGAATTGAAGGAAAGTTCATAGCCAATACTTTATTACTTTAGGGGTTCCCTCTGTTGTTTTACTAACTTCAAGAGACTTGGATAGCGAACATTTCTTTCATTTTCTACACCCCTTAGAAATGGCTTCAACTATTAAGAGTGAACGTGGCAACGATATTTTAGTGGATGATCTTCAGTACATGTATCATCGAAATGGATACAATAGGGACAAATCCATAATTTACTGGGAATGTACACAGAGGAAACAAAAATCGTATAAAGCATTACTGACAAAATCAAAAGAAGAAAACTACGAGTTGATAAAGACCTGCAACGAACATAATCATGCAGCCTCTAAAAGTACAGTTGAAGCAAAAAGTGCTGTTGCAAAGCTAAAGGAAGATGTCTCCTCGAAAAATTTATCTACAAGATCGTTAGTTTCAAGCTGCTTGTCGCCGTTGGATGCTTGCACACGAGCTGAAGTACAAAATGTCCAGCATCTAAGTAGAAATATTCGTCGATGGAGGCAGCAGAACTTCAGTGCTCCTGCAATCGCTACGGAAAGGTCAGGGTTTGGCATTCCAACAGAATTTGAACATCTTTCATCAGGTGAAAAGTTTCTACAGTATGATCCGGGAGCCGATGACCATAATCGCATTCTGATATTTGCTACTGAAGTAGGGTTTGAACATTTAAGGAGGTATAGAAACTGGACTGTTGATGGCACCTTTAAGATGTCACCAGCAATTTTCTATCAACTGTTTACCATCCATGTCCAAGTAGAGAAGTGTAGTTTTCCTCGTATTTATGCCCTTCTTCCAAACAAAACAGAGGAAACTTATAAAATGCTTTACAAAAATCTTCAAGAATTGCTGCAACAAAATCCATTAACTATAATGAGTGACTTTGAAAAAGGATCATTTAGCAAAATTAAATGTACTTTTCCTGACACTGATGTGAGTGGATGTTTCTTCCACTTCTGCCAAGCAAATTACAGGAAAATTGTTGATTTTGGGTATAAAGTTCGATACCACAATGATGCCAAATTTTGTCTTAAGATACGTTGTCTCTCTGCTCTTGCATTTTTACCAGTTGAAGATGTGTCTACAGGTTTTGAGGAACTTTTGGAGGATGAGGATATTCCTTCAGAATTTCTCTCGTATTTTGAGGTAAATTACATCAGAGTCATCAGAGGAAGAGGTGGAAATCGCAGAAGAGCTAGTACATTATTTCCAATTTCCCACTGGAATATGAACCTAAGAACTCAACAGTCTATGCCTCGAACAAACAACAGTCTTGAAGGATTTCATAGTGCTCTATCAAATAATGCTCAACAACCTCACCCTAACCTATGGAAACTCATAAATCATCTCATGAAGGAGGAAGTTTTGTCCCAAACAAAAGTGCTTCACATGGAAAGAGGAGATGAGAGACCTACTACCACTAAGTATAAGAACATAAACAAAAGCTTACAGCAGGTAGTCACACGCTATAATCCTGACGATAAAATTATTTTTCTACGTTTCATTGCCTATAACTTACATATATTCTGAAGTTTTATAATCTGATTAAACACATTTTATTCCGTTTATTTTTTTTTTAATTGAATGTGATGTTTTAAATGAAACTTTACATAATTTTTTACTAATTGAATGTGATTTTTTAAATAATTTGTTTTCATCTATGTTATTAGCATTCATTTTTTAAACTAAATGTGATGTTTATAAATAAAAGTTTTTTGGAACATTTATTTTGATACTGCTTTACCTTTGTTATTTTCCTTTTATAAACTATAAGTGATTTAGTAAATGAAAAGTAATCTCGAAAGAACCAACCAGACAACAATTAAACTGTTACTCTGAAAAAACAAAAAATAAAAATAGACAAAGAAAAAAATAACTTATTCTGAAAGAAACAGCGAGAAAATCCTAAAAGAAATGGCCAGAAAATCAATAACTTTTTTCTTCATTTTCACCAATATATTTTCGAACCAATGGCAATTGTTCGGATGGCAAATGTCAGCCTGGCAACTGTCCATACTGGCAGTTGTCCATATGGAAATTGTCCGCCTGCGAATTGCCCTAGAACCTCCTTTTATGAGGTTCCTGTCGTCAAGCCACCAGTCCAAGTCCTCTCTCACCTCCTGTGAGAGGGGAATGAGAGCAGATTGAGGGTTGTAGGACTGAGACCAGTACTCCCTCAGTCTCCACTGGAGAGAACAAAGGTGAAACCGCCCTGAACCTGGTGATACGAGATCCTGGGGAAGAACCTTGATGCTACTGTGTCTATCAGCATGCCAAGGTACGTCCTTTGCTTTGGCTTGACGTTGGACTTCTCGTGATTTATCAGGATCCCCAGATCCAGATAAAACTTGAGGAGTCGATCTCTGTCCTGTAGCAACTGCGATCGGCCAGGACCAGCGAATCATTGAGATACCTCAATAGACGTATCCTGTGCGAATGTGCCCAAGCTGAACACTTGTGAACACCTGGGAAGCGTTCATGAGCCCAAAACAGAGTGCCTTGCATTGGTAGACTATCTCTGAAGAAGTAGAGGTACTAGCGGGAGGACTTGTGGCTGGGTATCTGGAAATAGTATGCATCCTTCAAGTCCACCACAAGCATGAAGTCGTTCTCCCTGATCATGGCAAGCATCGATCGTGTTGTCTCCATCTTGAACCGAGTCTGGCGAACGAATTGGTTCAGAGGAGATAGGTCTATGACTGGCCTCCATCTCCCCGAGGAAAAAGAAGACTGGGTTGTTCCTCTAGCTCCCTTGGAAGAAGACATCTTCTTCGAGGCTGAGTAGGGGCTAGCTAGACTTGAAAGTCTAGCTGCAGTGGAATGCGAAGGCCCAGAGATCTTCGCCACTCCTGGCTTTCACAGGTAGGTCTGGTGGCTCGGTCCCTTCTCTCACCATGCGCCACTGTCATGATGGAGAGAAGACTACCCATCACCTGACGATGGAAGTACGATCCCACCTTTGGAGGTTGTGCACTTATAGACACCCATGAATGAGTACCCGACACAGTCCCAATTCCGTAAGCAGTGCCTTTGGAACCAGAGAAAGGAGATCAAACCTGGGTTTGAACTCATGGGGCTCCCGAGACACTAGATATTAGGGATAGCGTCATGGTTCCTACTCCCAAAGAGCAGGTGAGCCTATGAGAGAGTCAACTGCTTCCTCCCCAGGGGAGGATGCAGATCCTTAGAAGTCTCGAGTCGAGACTTCTTAGGGGGCAGAGAAGCTACCTTCCTCTTCTTAAGCTGGGAAGCCTTCAAACAGAGAGGTAAGAAGACATCAGACAATAAAGACAAAGGCAACGATTGCAGTGAAAACTCACTGCAATGTGGGAAAGGAGGGTTCTATGCCAAGGCAAGGAACAGCACTGATCAAGAGCAGAGTTCGTTTGGTACTACAGCCGAGCACTCGGCTTGGCGGCAGAGCTAGCTGGCCGAGACAAGTAATGTGAGCTGAGCAGATCACCACTACATAATTAGGAGTGGTAATCATCAGCAAAGAACTATCACTTCTTCCCAATTAATTGTTCTCCTTCAAGGTCAAAGTTCCAAGAAGAAAAAGGGATTGTGTGATCCAAAACATGAGGATGGTGCATGCAATACTAAGCTCTGCATAAACCCAAACCAGTCTCCTGTTGCCACTTGTATCCATGTTTCTGTAATACCTATTATGTCTAATTCCTCACTTGCTTCCAGTGCTTTGAAGATATCTACTTTGTTCCAAATTGATTGTGGATTAAACTGTGCCACTCTGAGGGACTTTTCTATCTTCTCTTTTGTCCCTGGTGGCTTTATTACTTTCCCTTACTGTCATTGTTGCCTGCAGTGCTACTACTAGCCAGCTTCTGGGAGCTTTCCGATTTCTTACCTTGAAAGTTCAGTTCATTGAAGTATTTCAAGAGGTTTTCGTTGAGAAGGTTTCCTATTAGTTTTGCTCCTTCCGAATTCATGTGAGTTCCATCTCTTGTATACACTTTTTTATTCCCTAAAATATGTCCCAAAAGTTTACAAACTTAACACCTTTTCCTTGTGACGAGACTTCTTAGGGCAGGGGGTGACTACCTTCTCCTACAGCAGGGGAGCCTTAGAAGTCGAAGGGGAGGAAGTTGAAGATGATGACAAGCTCTCTTCCTCCTTGACTTCTTCTTCACCAACTTCCACAAGACTTATTCTATAGGACAAAGCACAGTCACCACCAGTAGTAGAGTTAATAATTACAGAACAGCTGCATAGACACTGTCTAGTTAAAATTAATAAGATTTTAGGCAGGGAAACAGTACACACACACTCAAGGGCCAATGCCACAGCATGCTAACAAGTCACAGGTACAATTCTGAGGTTAGGATCACCAACATGAAGAGATATCCAACCATCTACAGCTGTAATCTATTATCGCACAGATAGCCTGTAGAAGAAAGAAAAATGGTTAAAAAAGGATACTCCTCTTGCATCCAGGGACACTGCCATCCAAAATTAGAGAGATCCCTCAAACATCAAAACTACACACCTCCCCCTCTCTTTGTCCAATAAGCTAGCAAAAAGGGTGAAGAAGAAGAATACCGGGAGAAAAACAAGGGCAAACTTCCGAATTTCCTCTTGGTAATTCTCCACAGTGTAAGTTTAAATGACAAATAAATATACTGTCCAGCCCTGATATTAAAGGCCAAAAATAAGTGATAAGGGTGTAGATACACCCTTGCTGCCAACCCTTAACACACAAAAGGGGAAAGGCAGCTAGCAAGGCTTATCACAAAAAGTGGATTTGTATATTAATTATCAAAGCCAAATAATCTAACATCAAACACAGTAGTATGTATATTCAAAATATTAAAACCAATAAAAGAAAGATCCCACAGGGAAAATGTGGTTATTGGCTAGTCATCAAGAGCTCACAAACATACGTCTTCAATGGAAGACAGCCGAAAGCAAAGTGGAGTGTTTACATTTGGGCAGGTGGGTCTACCTGCCTACCAGACAGTAGTTCCTGCCTAACCACCTTCTTTAAGAATTTAACGGCCATGTTAAAGCTTCGCCATAAAGTAATTCCTAATGTAAAGGACCAAGGGTTTGTATGTCATGTAGGAACAAACACTATCACAACAATAACACACAAGAAAAAGGAAAAATCCCACCGGGATGGAAAAAGAAATCAGCAATAACAGTTGGGTCGAGAGTAGTGAAGAACATGTCTATCCACACCAATGGCCGAAAGCAAATTGGAATGTTTACGTCCAGTCAGAGGGACTACCAATGACCGGACCAGTAGTTAACTACTGAACCGCCTTGTTTAAAGATTTCAGCAACCATGTCCAGGCTATGCTATATGTAATTTCTACTGTAAAGGACCGAGGGTTTGTATATCATGTAGGAACAAATATGGGTGCGTCTTATACACCGGCAAATATGGTACTTAATTATTACTTTTAAAAAAAAAAAAAAAAAAAAAAAAGTTCTTAAGTGAAAAACTAAGAGAAGTTAAACTTTTTAATGGCATTTAAACTGTTCTTCGACCTACTGGAGTTTTACTCTAATCTCAAGGCCCAAAAGATCGGATAAAATGAGCCTTGAAAAATAAGAATCATAAAAAAGTATCCAAACATAAAAATGGAAAGATCTTATGTTTATAAGATTGGATATCTCAACCTGACTACAATTTAGTCTTAGGTAAAGTTATGTCACTAAAAACACTTTAGGTAACATGGTGGGTCAAAATTGGAACCTCTGCATGTGCAGAAGTCTTGGACATAAGAAAAACAAATGTCCATCAATGTCCTTATCTGAGCATTCAAAATCAACATATCTGTCCTAACAGCCAAATACTCTGACCAACATAGGCTCAAATATCAACAGCAAGAACTGTCAACCAGGGGAATCACTAGTAAACATGCTGAAACACCTCAAGAGAAACAATGGAACACCACCTTCTATACCAGCACCCAATTCAATATTTCATTAGCTACCATAGAAGTACGTATAGGTTATCCTCCCCTACTACCAATGTTACCTTTGTTCAAGTCAACTTTGTCTTGCTTGATTTGACTGAAATTTCTGTTATATGCCAAATTCTGGGACACTTTCAGCCTTTAAGCACCAAAGAAAGTGAAAGAGGGCATTGGAGTGGTTGAGCAATAAGATAAAGATTCATAAAACTAAGATGACAATTCAAGGTTCTGATAGTGGAACTGGGAGAAAACTCTACAGTTGCATTTAGAAGACTGAAGAAAGAAAGTGGGAATGAATGTAAAGTAAAAGGCTAAAAAGTGAGTGCAGCTTGGGGCCAAAGAATGTCTTCTAGTAATGCCTATGTTACACCACATGAAGTGCACTGATGGCACTAACCTCCAACAGGGTTTAATTGTCATGTGATCTGCATTCTTTATCTTTCCTTGGTTTTCCAGACTGATACACTGTATTTCAGGAATATTTCAATTTTAATCTCAAGTGTTTTAGCAGCAAGCACTAGTGTGTACTGATATGGCCTCAATAAGCAACAAGATGATCTAATAAATTTTGTACAAGCAATGACTTTGTACTTAGTTAAATGTATCTATTTTGCTGGAGTAGTTTTAACCCAAATCTTTTTTTATTTCTCAGGTTTAGCTGCTTGCAAAGAAGAAGCTGACATATTCCCAAAGTCCCAACACACATTTTTTACATAGTATGTCAGTCAACAGGGTAACCAACAGTTCCTCTTCTCAGGATGAATAGCTGGTTTTCATGAGATTGTTAAGTTCAGGATGATGTAGAGTTCTTCATTACTGGATGCTAGTTCTAGGGTTCCATGCAACTGGAGTTAAATTACTTGTAACTCTTGCAATGTACTGGGTGATTGAGGTAGTTCCTCTGGCTTCCCTGTACTGCTTGAGGTAGTAACCTGGTTTCCCTGTATAGTGTTGGGTAATGGTTTCACTAAAGGACCTCCACAAGTTCTCATGCAAACATCACCTGGGTGACAGCTCTGGTTATTCTTTTATATAAATCTTATTTTTTGTACAAAAATCCATTTTTCAGAAAAACTCAATGTCTAAATGCTTTCCCTAAGGGTTAATCAACATACCATGCAAAATTTACTGCTTGGGGACCCAATGTCCCACCCATAAAGAAGCGCAAGTTAATTATACCTTAATTTTTTCTTTAGATGCTACATAAATTGCACTCCGATGGCAACTTCTTAAATCAATGTGTAGCAGCAAATGCCATTTGGCTATACAATATATTTTACTATCAATCACAACTACAGCAAAGTTTTTAAAAGAAAAAAAACAAGCAAAATAAGCCTACCTCTATCATCTTAAAAGTCTAAACTGATAATAGATTAACGCAGTAGCTTAAACTAACTAAATACTAGAAAAATTGGTTCTTCTACCTATAGAGGTAACGGATACAAGTTGAAAAGGGAGCAGATCTGTGAGAAAAGAGTAAAGATTACATTACCTTGCATTTCAATGGGGACTTTACATCTACATAAAAAACCACAGGGAGACCACACAGAGTAAATGAATTTAAAAACAAGCAACGATACCAAACGTATTCAGTCCAAAAGGAAATGACAGTTTATTACATCGGATCTAAAACAATACTGAACACGGATATCACTACTACAAGACAGAATATAAATAAAAATCACAAAAACAAAAAATGCAATAAAATAACAAAATACGAATGTTAAACTAAATTCTTAAAAAAGAAAAGAAAAAAAACTATTTGTGTACCCATCCCTTACAATTCAAGAAATTCTGAAAAGAACTATTTGCTTAAATCTATTTTACAAGTTTTACACCTCTCTCAAAGCAGCATGTTCCAAATTTTTAAAGACATTAATCAGAATTGTACTGAATGAAAAGAAAGAAGTAAAATAAACTGTGGTAAGCTGTCCCTAATAAGTACCACAAGGCACAATGCAATAACAAAATTTTGCAAAGCAAGCTTGGGTATCTCAACAAAAATATATATTACATACTTGAAATCACTAAAATAGCATAAATTTCATTAACTCAATGTAACATGTACATGGGGAAATACTGTTAGACTAAACCCCTTTAATTATATCAAATTCTATACCAAATCTTTTTTGGTCAAATTTAAACTTTCAGGACCAGCACTAACACCTAAGATATTACATGAGAAGACCCACTGCTATACTCAGAATATAAGAGAAGACCCACTGCTATACTCAGAATATAAATTCTATCAATATAATTTAATGCTAAATTAAAATTGAATGGTTTCTCTAAATAAAAATATAGATATTAGCAAACTATTTAAGAATGTCTAAAAGATGTCCTGAAGCTTGCAAACAACTTGCTAATTAAATACATTTCTCAAATGCAAGGTGAAGGAATTTTTTGTCAAAAATATAAACAGCTCTACTAATTGTCTTTATTCGCTGGTCTAGGTTGGACAGACTAATTACAGCAGGAAAACCCAAACATTAAAGCACATAAAAACACTTCAGAGTGGATTTCACACATGAATAAAACCCACACATGACACCAACCATTACAAAAAGTAAACAAGTACAGGCAGTCCCCAGTTATCGGTGGGGGTTCCTTTCTTGGCAGGGTGCTGATAAGCCAAAACCGCCATTAACAGAAACTTGACTTGTTATGGCGCCATAAATTGCTGATTTTATGGCACTGGCAAGCACCAAAAAGCTGGATCGCCATCAAGCGAGTCCACCGATAACTAGGGACTGCCTGTACTGTACAGGTAACAGAAACAATTTGACTGTAGATACCATACAACTAATACCTGTTAACACTGGGACTGAATAGTGACAATGGAAACTTTAAATTTTTGAATTTTGAATAATACAGTGGTGTGGCACTTGAGAGAATGTGGATAAGAAGGCTCTGCAAAGTGACTAAAGTGCACTGCTTTTTGGAGTGAAGCATTTTACCCTGTCGTGTTTCATCTTCAAATCATGTCTATTTTCAGAACCAAGTGATTTCTTATAGACTGACATTCCAATTGAAGATAGATTTTCAAGTGCTCCATGTAAAGTTATTTTTTTATGAAAGGATATTGGCTTTGGCATCCATTATACTGAACAGCTGCACTTTACTGTAGTACAGTGGAACCCCAGTTTTTGTATATAATCTGCTCCAGAACCTCCCACAAAGTCTGTCGTCACATGCTGACTTCGTCATCTCCGTCAGATCTTCATCCATTAACGGAGCTGAGTGGGCCTCGATCAGGTCATTCACGTTGTCACAAGTCATATCAGTGGAGCCCTCTCCTCCGAGCAATTTTGCCAGCCTCACTGCCTTGCCGCATTGTGGATTTCGTCAAGAGAGAATCGTTTATAATCATTGACTGCTTCTGGCCACAATTTCTTCCAGCAAACATTAAGTGTTTCTTTCTTCACCTCCTTAACCCTTTAACACTGATTGGATGTATTAAACGTCAATAAAAATTGTTTGTTGGGTGCCGATTGGACGTATGGTGCGTCGATATAAAATTTTTTTTTTTAAATTAGCGGAAAAATAGTTATAGGCCTACTAGGCGAAAACTTTTGAATCACACGCCTTGGGGGATGCTGGGAGCTCACGGATCAAGGCATTGTTTTGTTTACAATCATTACCCAGGCGCGCAAGCACAAATTTCTTTCTCCTCGCACTAAAAAGCATCAGCGACACATCTCAAAAATTATTTCATCACTGACATAATTTTTGCACCATTTCATATTAGCCGTTACATGGAGTATTATATATACGTATATAAAATGTGTGCAATTTCATGTAGAATAAAAAAACAACAACTCATGGTTGTAGCTTTTATCAGTTTTGAAATATTTTCATATAAATAACGGTAAGTGCCAAAATTTCAACCTTCGGTCAACTTTGACTCTACCGAAATGGTCGAAAAATGCAATTGTAAGCTAAAACTCTTATATTCTAGTAATATTCAATCATTTACCTTCATTTTGCAACAAATTGGAAGTCTCTAGCACAATATTTCAATTTATGGTGAATTTATGAAAAAAACTTTTTCCTTACGTCCGCGCGGTAACTCTTCCGAAAAAAATCATAAATTTTTTTGTCCGATTGTCGTAATGTTTGCACCATTTTAAATTAGCCGTTACATAAAGTTTTATAGTATATGGAAATGTGTGCAATTTCATGTAGAATACAACAAAAACAACCCATGGTTGTAGCTTTTATCAGTTTTGAAATATTTTCATATAAATAACGATAACTGCCAAAATTTTAACCTTCGGTCAACTTTGACTGAACCGAAATGGTCAAAAAACGCAATTGTAAGCTAAAACTCTTACATTCTAGTAACATTCAATTATTTACCTTTATTTTGCAACAAATTGGAAGTCTCTAGCAAAATATTTCGATTTATGGTGAATTTATGAAAAAAAAAAAACATTTTCCTTACGTCCACGCGGTAACTCTTCCGAAAAAAATCAGAAATTTTTACGTCCGATTGTCGTAATGTTTGACCCATTTTAAATTAGCTGTTACATAAAGTTTTATACATATGAAAATGTGCGCAATTTCATGTAGAATACAACAATAAACCAATGGTTGTAGCTTTTATCAGTTTTGAAATATTTTCATATAAATAACAATAACTGCCAAATTTCAACCTTTGGTCAACTTTGACTTGACTGAAATGGTAAAAAAACGCAACTGTAAGCTAAAACTATTATATTCTAGCAATATTCAAATATTTACCTTTATTTTGCAACAAATTGGAAGTCTCTAACACAATATTTCGATTTATGGTGAATTTATGAAATAAACTTTTTCCTTACGTCCGCGCAGTAACTCTTTCTGAAAAAATCATAAATTTTTTCGTCCGATTGTCGTAGTTTGCACCATTTTAAATTAGCTGTTACCTTAAGTTTTATATATGAAAATGTGCGCAATTTTATGTAGAATGCAACAATAAAACAACCCAAGGTTGTAGTTCATATCAGTTTTGAAATATTTTCATATAAACGATAAATAGAAAAAATTCGTCCTTCGGTCAACTTTAACTCGACCGAAATGGTCGAAAACTGCAATTGTAAGCTACAACACTTACAGTCTAGTAATATTCAATCAATTACCTTCATTTTGCAACAAACTGGAAGTCTCTAGCACAATATTTCGATTTATGGTGAATTTTTTAAAACAGCTTTTTTTTTTATGTCCGCGCGTTACGAATTCATGCATCATTTTGTGAATATTTTCTCTGTGTTGCCTTGATCGTGTTACAACGTGTTATATACCAAAATGATTGCAATTTAGTGTACAATACAACAACAAAAATTAACTCGTTAGCTTTAACCGTTTTGCTCACAGCGCGATTTGTATACAATTATAGATAAAATTTTTTTTCACGCTGTCATATATCCCAATATTTATATATGATAATGATATTTTTTTTTCATTTCTGATGGTTGCATACTAAACTTCAGGCAATGACAAATAAAGGAGCAAAAAATGAACTCTTAATCTTGAAAACTAAGTGTGCTGTGATTTTTTGAAAAAAACATTTTTTCCGCTTCGGCGCTCACTCGCGAACGCCGCCGGAATGCGGGAGACGATTTTTAAAATACCGCTTCAGCGTTTAAGGGTTAATGGTTCCTGCTGCTGGGTTGGCTGCAATACCTGGCATGACACGCAAGCTCTAATTGTGTTGGCAATGTCTGAGCTGATACCAGGCCAGATGAAAACTTGTCTTGCCCGGCACTTCGTAGATTCCACGCCCCTATGACTGTCATGTAGGCGGGACAAGGTGCGGCGGCAGAGGGCAGCAGGAACTAGAACTCTTGCTCCATGCAAAACGAAGTCACCATCAATGCAGAGCTCATCCTGTATCTTCCAGTATGGGAGTAAGGAGTTATGCAGATCATATCTGTTGGGAAGGAATCCTGAGGTGACACAGTCGAGTAGGCGAGTGTAGACAGGGTCTGCTCTTGCTGTATCTCATAGATCCTAAAGAGTCCTGTCAACATCTTGAGTTGGAGACTTTCCTGAAGAGGTGACAGTGTATACAGCCATGACTGTTTGAAGATGGGTGGCAGAAGGGGCACCTGCAATTTCGTCCTCTGGTGTGGGTTGGCTAACCGGGGCTTGAGGCAAAGCATCAGGAATATTCAGACTTGCCAGCATGCCACACAGCTGTGAACAAATAGGGAAAAATTTTCTCCTTCAGGCGCTGGAGGTGAGGATTTTCCATGGTGTCCAGTGAGTAATGTTTCAGGATAGGTATGAGAGGGCAGTGATCCATCAACAGAGTAAGATTCTGTAGGCTGGCGAGATACTGCCTACATTTTGACATTGCCCAGACCATGGCCAACATCTCAAGCTCAATAGTGGCATATTGTGTCTCTGCATCGGTCAGGAATTGAGAGCCACACTGAACAAAACACAGGCATCCACTACCATGGTCCTGCAGAAGGGCACAGCCAATACCATTAAGGCATGAGGCATCTGTCTGGAGGACAACCGGCAGGTCTGGGTCGAAGAAAGCGAGAACAGATGGACGGAGGAGTGCTAACTTGACACGTTGAAAAGCCTCATCATGATCAGGGGTCCAAACAAATGTTCTCTTGGGGCTCATCAGAGGGCGTAGAGGCTGGGCTGTAGCAGCAATGTCAGAGGTAAACTCTGCCAATTAGTTGGCCAGGCCCATGAGTGATCTGAGGTCGGTCAAATTTAGTTGGAGTTGGGAAATCCCTGATGGCACAGACATTTTCTTGATCAGCCGAAATGCCCTCTCCTGAGAGCGTATATCCACAGAACTTGGCAGTAGGTGTAACAACCACAAACTTGTCTTTGTTGAGGGTAATCCCAAACTTGTGGCACCTGGTGAGCACCTCATGGATATGGTAAAGGTGGGACTGGTAATCCTTGTCATGGAGAAGGATGTCATCGACGACCTTCACACAGTTCTTGACTCCTTGAAGGGTCATATTGCCTCGCAGACAGAATGCATCTCCGGTAGCTGCAAAGCCCATCGGTCCTCTGCAGTGCTTGAACCAACCATAAGGCATAATAAAGGTAGTCAATTGCTGATCCTCTTCAGCAAGTTCCACTTGCCAGTGCCGACAGAGGGCATCAGGTGTTGTGAAAAACCAAGCCTTCAGGTCCACACTACGAATAGCAGTGAAGGGTGTGGGTGAAGGATGGGCTGTACGGGAAACTTGGCTATTCTACTTGGGAGGTCGACGGTGATGCATACTCCTGTGATGTTCTTGGCGACGACGACAAGGAGGAGGAGAGGATGACACCATTCTGAAGGGTCATCTCCAGCGGGCTTGATTACTCCCTGGGATACCATAGAGTTAAGCTCCTCCTTGACCTGGTCCCAGAAGGCATCCTCATGGGAGAACCAACCATGGGCTTGAGGGGAGCTGACTTCAAGTCTTCTTTGGAAACCAACACATCTGAAAATTCCTGGAGGAAATATTCCTTGGCAGCCGAAGGTGACGTGGTGGCTGAAATAAGTAGCTCCTTGCATCTTTTAACATATCTAACTTTAGCAATGGGCTTCGGAAAATCCGGAGATATGGCCAACTCTTGACAATGTGCATAAGACAGCAGTGGAGTCTGGACATTCTCATGGACATATATCCTACCAAAACAAGACTGCTTGCCTAAGGTGAGAGCAGCCTGGAACATACCAAGAGCAGGTACCATTTTGGACCCATCTGCAGTAAACGTAGTTGTTGGCGGAGGAGGTTGAAGGCGCTGCTACTGGGGATGCCTAAACTCTCTAGGTGTCGCTGGCCAATAATGGTGACATCAGTACCTGTGTCTGGTAACATTTGTAGATGAGAGTTAATGATGTCATATGACAAAAACACGGATGGGTTGGAGTGTCTTTGGGGCTGTGGAAGAAGGGTATCCTAGATGACAGCAGCTGTTCTGATGTGCACCTTGGGTCTTGCTGGAGTGGGCAGTAGTGTTGCTTGGAGATCCATCCTAGTGGTTCTTCTTCTTCTCTCTGAAACACTTATCAAAGTGTCCAATGCGGTGGCAAAGGCGACACTGGGCTTTCCTGGCATGGCATTTAATTGTCCTGGACCAATGACTGAGGCAGGCATAGCTTTTGCAGGTAGTGTTGGTAGCAGGGCACTCATTAGGGCCGTGTTGTCGAGCACAGGACTGGCATAAAGTAGCTGGTGCCAAAGTCGAGTTTGAAGGTAAGGTTTCACTTGCCCTTTTCTTCTTACCCTTTTTTTGTAGGTCTCCTCGCATGCAGCTACGTTTCCTGGGGAAAAGTTGACTTCCTCTGCACTCTGTCGAAGCCTTACATAGAAATCAGCAAAAGATTCTCTTTCCATCTGCTTGCAACTAAGCAATTCCCTACAGCGAAGAACATCATTGTGTAAACCCTTTATGTGAGACTGCAGGGCATCCAACACTTCATCTACAGACTTATCTGTGGAAGGTGAGATCTGCAAGGTGTTCCAACACGCACTGAGTTTCAAGGGCTAGGCACATCTGCAACTGGATCATCTGTTTCTCCCTAGGAAGCTTGAAAAGATCCACCATAATGGCATAGTCCTCCCACCGGCATCTCCAATCCCTAAACATTTGGAATGTTGCATCAGCCTTAAGCGGGGGTGGCGTTTGCACTGTCGCTTTTTGTGGTGGGGGAAGAAAAGGTTGACTGGAGGAAGAAGTGCCCATCTCTGTACCTGGTACGGGGTTTCTGAGTGGAAGGGTTGGGCAGACAAGAAAGCTTCGTTAAGAACAGTAAATCTTGCATTTCCCTCATCTCTGCATTCTTCTCCTTCTCTTCTGTGTAATTCCTCTTGTGCTCTTCTGTTTTCTTCATGCCTTCTCTGTTCTCTTCTTTCTTCATTTTCACGCCATCTTTTCTCTTCTTCATACTGGTGAGATTCTTCTAAAAACTTGATAAGCTGAAGGATATCTGTTGCAGTCGGCTGGATGGAGGGGACAGGCTGGCAAAGGAGTGGTGGATAGGGGGAGGAGGGTGGTGTCATCCTGGCGAT
>NC_087202.1:31467388-31571310 GCF_015104395.2 Macrobrachium nipponense | reverse complement strand
CATTGCCAAGCAAGGAGGGACCCACTCTTTCTCTCTGTGTGAGGCAGCAAGAGACCTTCTCCTTTGGGCCCACTCGAATCACACAAAGCTAGTGACAAGGTTAGTGCAGGGCAGGATGAATGTTTAGCAGACCAACTCAGCCACAACAATCAGGTCATCTCTACAGAATGGACTGGATCCAGCGGTCTACCTAGATCTTTGGAAGTTGTTGGGAAGACCAGTGATAGACTTGTTTGCAACTGCCAAAAATCACCAGCTTCCACTTTTTTGCTCTCCAGTGCTGGACCCAGCAGCATGGGCATTGGATGGCATGCTTCTGGACTGGTCACACAAGGAACTTTATGCCTTTCCACCTCTAGGAATGATCAGGGAGTTGTTACAAAAGTTCCAGTCTTACGAGAATGTATCAATGATCCTCATAGTTCCTTTCTTGCCTCTCAGGGAATGGTTTCCAGACCTGGTAAGTCTGATTTTCCCAGGTTATTCTCCCAAAGACAAAAACTGTTCAGACAACCACACATACTAAGGTTCCACCAAGGATCATCTACTTTGGTTCTGACAGGATTCAGACTGTCGTCTAACTCTTCAGAGCAAAGGTTTTTTTGAGAGAGGCTGCAAAGGCAATCTCGAAATAAAGAAGAAAGTTGTCCTCCAATGTCTATCAGTACAAGTGGAACATTTTCCTAGCTTTGTGCAGAAGAAATCAAGTCTCTTCTTCTCAAATATTTGTGACAGAGATCGCCTGTGTTCTTCTGCACCTAAGGACATCTAGAGGATTGTCTTCTTCTACAGTCAGAGGATATTGGGCTATGCCAAGCTCTGTATTTAGGCACAGAGTATTAGATTTGTTTTCAAATCAAGATTTATCGGACTTGATCAAGACTTTTGATACCTGCAAATGTAAGGACACTTGGCAGGTATCATGGAATTTAGACATAGCCCTGAAATGGCTGTCTGGTCCTCCTTTTGAACCTTTAGCTTATGCCTCACTCAGGAATCAGACAACCTCTAGCTTCTACCTCACTCAGTAATTTGATTGCTTTAACCTTGGCCATAAGAATGAGCAAAAGGGTTGGTTTCTCTAATGGAGATGGTTTAGTCTCATTTACTTTAGGCTTCCTCACTAAGAACGAAAATCCTACAAAACCTTGGCCCTGTTCTTTTACTATCAAGAACTTGTCTAGTATAGTAGGAGTGGAAGATGAGCTCCAATGAGAGCTCTCCAGTGAGAGCTCTGAAGTTTTACATTCACAGGACTGAAAACATTAGAGGACCTTCCAATAGCTTGTGGTGCTGTGTTAAGAACCCCTCACATCCTCTCTTTAGGAACACCCCTTTGTTCTTTCTTAGAGACCTCATTCGGGATGCCCATTCTCAGTTAGCAGTGGAGGTTCTACCTGTTTTGAAGGTAAAAGCTCATGAGATTAGAGCAGTGGTGACATCTCTGGCCTTCAGACATAATTTTTCGTTAGCTTCCTCCAGTTCAAGTACTGGAAATGTAAGTCAGTCTTTGTGAATCATTATCGTAAAGAAGTGGAAACAATTTTTAATGATTGCAGTACCTTGGGTCCGTTCGTATGGCTGGCATGGTAATGGGAGAAGAAGCATAGGAAGCATTCCGCCCTACCTTACTCTTTGCTTTGTAAACCAGTGTTGAGTCCTTGGGGAGTCCAGGGGTACTTGGTACTGATACCCTCCAGAATTTTTGGTAGGGTAGTGGTTTTTAATATTTGGTCTAGGTAGTTTTGTCAGTATTCTGGCTTTTTGTTGTTGTTCTACTGTGCCCAGGCCAGGGGCAATGTCTGTGCTTTACTAGCGCTTGTGAATTCCTTGCTGTAAGCCCCCCGCTATGTAGTAGGTGACCCTGGTAACACCACACCTTTAGTAAGTTGAGAGTAGCTGAGCCAGATGCACTTTTGTCTGCTATAGCTCTCTTAACAGGAAAGCAAACAACAAGCATTATGCTAATGCTGACAAGATTTTTCTATTTGCATGCTTTTACCAATAATAATTGCAATAGTTGTTCATCCATGAATCCCACCACCTAACAATGTGTGAATCAGTTATGTAATTACTTGGTAAGTTACTTAAACAAAAGTTATATTTTTATAATAAAATAACGTTTTGTTTATACTTACCAAGTAATTGCTGAATGGGAGCCCACCCTCCTCCCCTCTCATGGATGAAAAGGCATAAATAAAATTGAGCTTCTTTGCTGAGTTGTTTACCTATTAAAATACCTTGGTACTGGCCGGGTTACCGACCTACACTGAAACAAAAGAATCACTGCCGCGATTTTCAAATTTTAGCTACCGGTACTTAGAAATAGTACTTAGCTATATGTAATTACTTGATAAGTATAAACAAATTAGATTATTATTTTATTATAAGAGTATAATTTTTCTGTTTCAAAGATTCAGTGTTTTTTATTTTATGCTCCAATAATATTTTATAAATCTTTATGTTCCAGGAGTCAAACATAACCTTTGACCAAGGAAATAACAGTCATCACCATGGGAGACAGAACTCTTCCCCCTCAGGTAGAGGGTCATCCCCAGGTTAGTTTGGTTGTAGTTCCAACCAAATTTATTTTATTTGTCTTTTTTTTATAAAGCTTTGTGTTTTGTTTATGAGATCTTCATTATGCCAGTTGCAATTAAGTAAAAATTCAATATTTTTACTCATACTGGGTAGCATTTTACATTTGAATGGTCAAATTGTATTACATCCAGTAAATACAATTTTGTACATGAACTTCCCTGCCAGATATATACTTAGCTATAGTCTCCGACGTTCCGACAGAATTTCAAATCTCGCGGCACACGCGACAGGTAGGTCAGGTGGTCTACCTTACCCGCCGCTGGGTGGCGGGCGTATGAACCAATCTATCTCTCCAGTCAGATTTTTTTCTGTCGCTGAAGCGATAACAACTGTTGTCGTTTCTTCCGATATCTTCTTCATTTCTCGCTTGCCTGGAGATTGATTTGAACATTTTGGTGACGTATTCGCTCTATGTTGGCTTGGCATACGCTGATTGTGGACCGTTATTGACTTTGCGCTGGATTTTCCTGTAGAATGTCTGATTTTGATTCTGTTTCCAAAACTCCGGTTTTGTTTAGAGTATGTGTGACCGATGATGTAAGGTGAGGTTACCGAAAGCTGCGGTGGACCCTCACTTTCTGTGTTAAATGTAGGGGGAATGAATGTTCGTTTAGTAACCCGTGTCAAGAGTGTGAGGTTTTGAACGAAGATGAATATAAGGCTCTTTCTTCTTATATTAGGAAACTTGAAAGGGATAGGTACGTAAAGCTTCTTCAAGGAGCTCGAGCAGGTCGAGAATGAGTGAGAATGAAACTAACATTAATGTAGTTTTAGAACCTTCCTCCCAGGTCTCAGCTCCTGCTCCCCGCACCGAAGCCGTAGATTCGTCTTCGGAGGCGGCGGCCTCAAAAAGCTTCCTTGTGTTCTAAGGAAGACAAGAATCTTCGTACTGAGCAAGGTAAGAGTGTCAGTGATGATAAGTGCAGTGTACCCAGTGATGTGGAGGGTGCGTCTGACCGGCTCCTTAGTGCCTCCAGGCCTAGACCTCTTCCAGACTCCCAGTTCCAGTGGAGGAGGAAAGTCGAAAGCCGCAGGAGGGCTAGGGAGAGCCCCCACCGGTCAGGCGTCCCCTCGCAGATCCTGAAGTTCGCTCCCAGGCTGCCTTGGATCGTAAGAAGAAGAATATTCTTCGCCAGTGTTTTTCGTCATCCTCTTCTCCTTCGCCGAAGCGTGGGTGGAGCTCTAAGGAGGCGTCACGCCCGTTGAAGAGGGCTGCGGAGGCTCCCTTCAGTACGTTAGCGTCCAGCCCAGAAGACTTTTCTGATGTAGCTTCCTTGCAAGCAAAGAAGCCTAGGAGATCCGGTGATCGCCCTCCTTCTCCCGCGCCTCGCGCTGAGCTTGCTTCGGAAGAAGATGCCTGGGGACTCTCCTTCTCGAGTACTATCGGGCCTACAAGCTCAGATCACAGCCTTGGCGGACTCCTTGGCATCGAGATCGCGTAGAGGAAGGATTTGTCTCTCCCGATCAAGAGATCGAGGCGCGTTTCGTCGGAAGAGCGCTCTCCTTGTAATCGGCGTTCTCCTTCTTTGGAGGATTCTTCTACTCATCGTAACATTTCACGAGAGGAACACCACTCCCGCTCGGAGGTGTCGAGACGCCATTCGACGGATAGGCGCTCCTTGGACTATGAAGATTTTTCCTCAAATCGGATTCCTGCCTCGGGTAGACGCTCAGCCCCTTGCTGTTTCTCCTTCTTCTAGAGTTCGTGCAAGAAGAGAGAGTCGCTCAGGTCATAGAAGACTTGGTTCGTCGTCGCCGTCCTCTTCTTTCTTCTCCTCGTCTTCTCAGAGAACCTAGGGAATGCCCTTCTGAAAGTAGGCGCACTTCTCCTTCCGACTACTGTAGTCGGGAGGGCGTCGGATAACGTGACTGGTAGCGCTCATCGCATGGAGTTCGCTCCTCCCCTGTAAGACATCAAGAGTCTAGTAGGAGCCCTGCTCCTGGTAAGCGTCATTCTTTTAGTAGCTGTTCGCCTGGAGAAGACACCTTGATCCTCGTTTGCTTCGTTCTCCTAGTAGGCGCTCTTCGTTCTCGAGACTCCCTACTCCTCATCGGTCTCCTCTTGCTAGAAGTCAAGAACGCCTCAAGCGCCTGCTTCTGTTAGGCGCTCGGAGCCTTACAGACGTTCTCCCCTCGGTAAGGACCAAGATCTCGCCGAACGCCCTGTTCCGTTTAAGCGCTCGGAGCGTAGCAGCCGCTCTCCGCTTCGTAGGCATCAAGAGCCTCTCGAACGCCTGCTCCTGAAAGGCGCCCTATTTTTAGCAACGTTTCGCCGCTTGGTAGGCGACCAGGATTCCACTAAGCGCCCTGTAACAGATAGGCGCTCGGCGCCTAGTAGCCGCTCTCCTCACGATCGCGCCAGGATCTTAGCAGGCGCTCTCCCTCTCGTAGTTTCCCTAGGGATAGAGTGGTCTTTCTAGAGAAAGGAGTCCCTTCCTCTTTTGATGTTAAGAGTTTTGTCTGCACTTAGGAAGGAATGCGAGTTTAGACAAGAATTTTCGGATAGCGTCCGTCTTTTACAACTCGTCGTTCTCTGTACGCCTCTCTACTTTGGAATCTCTCCTCATTCAAGACGTTTGTCTCCTTCATCGCACTGTACCCCAGCTAGGAAATCATCTAAGGACTCATAAGGATCCTCATCCTCGTTCTCCTCATCCTCGTTCTCCTCTTCAAGAAGACCAGGAAGCCTCTGAGGAAGAAAACTAATACATCGGCAGCAGTTTCTTCGTACAAGAAGCTCACAGAGCTTCTCCTTCAGGAGTTCGGAGAGTCTTTGAGCCCTACTGCTCCTCCTTCTCCACACTCGTTGTTCTCCACAGCGAAAGCAACGAAGGATCTTCGTGTGTGAGAATGAAGCCGACTCTTTCTATGAAGAAAGCGCTCAAGAGTTCGGTTCATGGATGCGCACTAAAGAGGAAGCGGGGAAAACATGTTTGCCTTCCCTCCGTCGAAGCTTTCAGGAAGGACAGGATTTTGGTATGAGACAGGAGAACCCTTGGACTGGGCCTTCCGTCTTCAGCTGACGCAGATTTTTCGGCACTAGTAGACGCCACTAGAAGATCAGCTTTGAATTCGGCCAGAACAACGTGGGCAATGAATGAAATGGATCACATTCTAAAAGGCATTTTTAGAGTCTTGGAAGTTTTCAACTTTCTCGATTGGTCCCTCGGAGTCCTAGCCAAGAAAACTCAAGGACCGGACACGTTTTCTCCGGAGGATTTGAATTGTGTCTTATCCTGTATGGATAAATCGGTGAGAGATGGGGCCAGCGAAATAGCTTCACTGTTTGGAGCAGGGGTCTTGAAGAAAAGATCAGTATTTTGCTCATTTTTAACAAAGTCGGTCTCACATGCTCAGAGATCGTCTTTGCTTTTTGCCCCTCTCTCTACACAGCTGTTTCCTAAACACCTGGTTCAAGACATTTCGAAGACTCTCTCTGCCAAAGCTACGCAGGACCTTCTAGCACAGTCTGCAAAGGAAGCCGCGCCCTACCTTCCAGACTAAGACAAAGAAAGCTAAGCCGACCTCTCAGAACCCTTTCGAGGGGCATCTACCTCTAGATCCTCTTCGTTCAGAGGTCGGAAACCAAACAGAAGAGGGAGGACTTTTACGAAGTCAATCAAACCTCCCAAGTAAGACTCAAGTCCTTCAGACAACTGTAGGCGCCAGGCTTTTACAGTTTGCAGAAGTCTGGGCCCAGAAAGACGCAGATGCCTGGACCCTGTCAATTTTGAGAAGGGCTATCTAATCCCGTTCTCTTCGAGGCCTCCCTTGACGAATACCCCGAGGGAGTTGACGGCCAGATACAGGGACCCCATCATGAATCAAGCCCTCCGACTAGCGGTAGATCAGATGCTAGAAAAGGAGGCGATCGAACTAGTGGCAGATCATCTTTCGGCAGGCTTTTTACAACCGCCTGTTCCTAGTTCCGAAATCCTCAGGGGGATGGAGACCGGTGTTGGATTGAAGCGCCCTGAACTTCTTCGTCGAAAAGAAGAAGTTCACGATGGAGACCACTGCCTCGGTGTTAGCAGCACTCCGTCCAGGGGACTGGATGGTGTCCTTGGACTTACGGACGCTTACTTCCACGTACCAATCCATCCTTCCTCGAGGAAGTTTCTAAGATTCATGATGGGGGGAAGAATCTTCCAATTCAGGGCCCTGTGTTTTGGCCTCTCCACGGCCCCCCAAGTCTTTACGGCCATCATGAGGAATGTGGCACAATGGCTTCACCTGGAAGGGGTGAGGATTTCGCTCTATCTCGACGATTGGCTTATAAGGGCCAATTCCAGAGATCGTTGTCTGAAGGACTGTTGAAGAAAACCTGGATTTGACTTATTCCTTAGGACTTCTGGTCAATCTGCAGAAGTCAAGTCTGATTCCCGCTCAAGAGTGCGTTTATCTGGATCCGGATGAACTCTCTGAGTTTTCGGGCTTTTCCGTCACAGGAGAGGATAGCCCGGGACTCGAAAAGTAACAACCTTCTTAGGGAAAGAAGTATGCACAGTGAGGGAGTGGATGAGTCTGCTGGGGACGCTCTCCTCACTGGAGCAATTTGTTTCCCTAGGAAGGTTGCACCTGAGACCGCTCCAATTCTTTCTTCATCGGAATTGGAGTCGTCCTTCTCAGGATTTGAAGTTCTCCCTGTCAATTACTCTTCAAATCAAGAAGGAGTTAGCATGGTGGGCGGATCCCGACAAGTTCTCGCAGGGACTGCCTCTTCAATCCTGAAACCCGAAACCAACCTGGTGTTGTTCTCCGATGCGTCGGAACAGGTTTGGGGGGTGGGGGCGACTCTGGGAACCAAGGAGGTGTCAGGAACCTGGATGGGGGACCAGTCTTCCTGGCACATCACAGGAAAGAACTAATAGCCGTGTGGCTTGCTCTGAAGGAGTTCGAGTCACATGTGACAGGAGCAGTTGTGCAAATAACTCGGACAACACCACGGCTCTGGCATACATCAGGAAACAGGGGGGGACGCATTCCTTCTCTCTGTACGAAACAGCAAGAGATCTTCTTCTGTGGACAGAAGAAAGGGGGATAAAACTTCACCAGATTCGTACAGGAGAAAAGGAATGTAAGGGCAGATCTCCTCAGCAGGAAAGATCAGGTCCTTCCCACAGAGTGGACTCTGCACCAAGATGTTTGCCAGAGCCTTTGGAAGTTGTGGGGCAGGCCTCTCTTAGACCTGTTTGCAACTTCAAAAAACAAAAGACTGGATCTGTATTGCTCTCCCATCTCGGATCCAGGAGCAATAGGGATAGACGCTCTCCTACTCGATTGGAAAGGACTCGATGTATACGCGTTTCCCCCCTTCAAGATTCTGGGGTTGACTTAAAAAGTTCGCAGAGTCAGATTCCGCGAGGATGACTTTGATAGCTCCCTTTTGGCCAGCACAAGATTGGTTCACAGAGGTGCTGGAATGGCTAGTGGATTTTCCAAGATCACTTCCTCTAAGGAGCGATCTACCTCATACAGCCCACTTCGACAGGTACCACAAAAACCTCCCCCGCTCTCAGTCTGACTGGCTTCAGACTGTCCAGAAACTGGTCAGAGCGAAGGCTTTTCGTCAGCAGCTGCTAAGGCAATCGCTAGAGCGAGGAGGTCTTCCACATTACGAGTGTACCAATCAAAGTGGGATGTCTTCAGAAGATGGTGCAAGAGGAATAACGTTTCCTCTTCCAGTACCTCTGTGAATCAAATTGCAGACTTCTTTTATTCTTAAGACAAGAATGTGGCTTAGTCGTTTCGACGATTAAAGGCTATCGTAGTATGTTGGCGAATGTCTTCAGGCACAGGGGCCTCAACTTATCGGAAGATAAGGACCTACAGGACCTTATTAGGTCGTTTAATACAACGAAAATGCAGTATCCTAAGACACCTAGCTGGAATTTGGATGTAGTCCTTCAATTCCTTGGGTCCTCTAGGTTTGAACCCCCTAATTCAGCCTCATTCAGAGACCTTACCAGGAAGACACTGTTTTTTGATGGCTCTAGCTTCCGCCAGAAGAGTGAGTGAGCTTCAGGCGATTGATGGTAATGTGGGTTTTAAGGAGGACTCTCTCATTTGCTCTTTCCTTCCTGGTTTTTCTTGCAAAGAATGAGAACCCATCAAGTCCATGGCCCAAGAACTTCGAGATTCGTGGGTTATCTTCTTTGGTAGGAGAAGAACCCGAGAGAACTCTTTGCCCAGTGAGAATGGTGAAATACTACCTTAGAAGAAAGAGCAACTGAAAGCCAACCGAGAGGTCCTGTGGTGTTCAGTAAAAGAGCCTACTCGTCCATTGTCGAAGAACGCATTGTCCTTCTTCTTGAGAAGTCTCATCAAGAAGCACACGGATCCTGCAGAGAAGAACATCTTAGGCTTCTTAAAGTGAAAGCACACGAAGTAAGAGCCATAGCAACTTCTCTTGCTTTCAACAAGAATATGTCCGTGCGAAATCTGATGGAGACAACATTCTGGAGATGTCAGTCAGTGTTCGCGAACCACTACTTACGTGATGTGAGAATCACTTACGAAAAATGCTTCGCCTTGGGCCCGTACGTATCTGCGGATTCAGTGCTGGGGCAGGGAGCTGGAACTCATCCTGTAGTAGTATCCCAAATTTTTTCCCCCTTGTATTTGTTGTTGTTGGTTGCCTTAAAGAGGATGCATGAAGGCATCTCTTTAGGTCGTAATACTAATCTTTAGTAGTTTGGTTAGGTGGTCTGATGAGTGTGGCTCCTTGCAGTAGTAGTGGTTAGGACCTGTTAAGATAGGGACGAACTCCCTTTAACAGGATCCGACTTGGATTCTACCACACAAGGGATCACATATCCCCAGTGGTAGATCCGAGAGTCTTTCAGCATCAGGTCACGTCCTAGCTGTAGCTCTCCAGGCAACGCAGACTCGAGATAATATCAATGAAGTCTTCTGCCTGAACAGGTAAGAACCAAGGTTATTTATATCCTACAACATCAGTTGTTTCTTATCTCTCCTTATTACTTTAGCTGTCTCTTACCCTCCACCAAGGGTGCCAATCAGCTAAGTATATATCTGGCAGGGAAGTTCATGTACAAAAATGATATTGTTAAACTACAATAAAAGTTTTGTACATACTTACCTGGCAGATATATACGTCTAATGGCCCACCCCCAGCCTCCCCTCAGGAGACAGGTGAAAGAGAAAAAATCTGGCTGGAGAGATAGATTGGTTCATACGACGCCACCCAGCGGCGGGTAAGGTAGACCACCTGACCTACCTGTCGCGTGTGCCGCGAGATTTGAAATTCTGTCGGAACGTCGGAGACTATAGCTAAGTATATCTGCCAGGTAAGTATGTACAAAACTTTATTGTAGTTTAACAATATCATTTTACTAATACAGGCAGTCCTTGGTTATCAGCTCTAGTTTTGCAGCACTTGTGATTTTTTTGGTAAAAAAAAAAAAAAAAAAAAAAAAAAAAAAGGCAATTTTCACCGCTTGTCTGGTACCATTAATTGCCAACCTTAGATTAAGCATCCAAACTTTCATTGAAAATAGACATTGCCTTAAACCCCTTAAATCTATTATTGAGAGATTTGTTCATGAAACTTACCTGTCATATATATATAGCTGTATTTTTCCGAATCCGACAGAAATTTAAAACACTTACGACACACGCAGTGGGAGTCAGGTGGTTAGTACCCATTCCCGCCCCCGCTGGGAGGCGGGTATCAGGAATCATTCCCCATTTTCTATTCATAATTTTTCTGTCGCCGGTGCTGGAAACACCTGTTTGCAGCACCTCCGTCCAGATTTTGGAAACTTACTAGCTACTTGAGTATCCCTTTTGGTTTTTCTTTGGTATCTGAATTGGATCGGTGGCTTGGCACACGTTGACTTTGGTTTGAATTGATTTTGGTATTGAATTTTCTTTGATCAAGATGTCAGGGTCTAGTTCTACTAGCGCTAGATTTTGTTCGATGGCTGAATGTAGAGGTAGGCTACTGAAAGCTTCAGTAGACCCACATTCTGTTTGTAAAGTGTGCAGGGGGAATGAATGTACGTTTGAAAGTCGTTGTAAGGAGTGTGAAAGTCTAACAGAGTCGGAATGGAAGGCGTATGAATCCTATCTTAAGAAACTTGAACGAGATAGGTTAAGGAGGTCTTCCTCCAGGAGTGTTTCAGGTAGGCAAGATTTGAATTATTCTCCTGCTAACCCTCCTTCTGTAGATTATGCTCCTACCCCTGTAGTGTTGCCTCCGGCCCCTGAGACAGTGTCGGTAGAAGGTAATACGCTATCGCTAATTCTTGAGTCGATTCGTAACTTAGAATCAAAAGTGTTAGCTCTGGAGAGCAAAAGTGAAGAAAAGTGCAGTGAAAGTGCCCCTTGTGTAGTGGAGGGTGCGTCAGATCGGCCTCATTTCGCCTCTAGACCTAGACCTCTGCTTGACTCCCAGATCTCGGGGAGAGAGCATGTCGAAAGTCGAAGGAGGGTTACGAGGAACCCCCACCGATCTGGCGTGCCTTCGGCAGCTTCTGACGAACATACCCAGACTGCCAAGGAGCGTGCGCGTGCACGTCTCCTCAAGGAGTGCTTTTCTTCTTCTGAAGCTTCCTCCCCGCGCAAGGGGTGGAGCTCGCATACCGCATCACGTCCGCTGAAAAGGACGGCTCGCGTTCGGGACGCTTCACGTCCAAGTTGTTCTCCGGAACTTTGCTCGTCGCCGGATAGTGAGTTTTGCTGCTTTTTTCCTCCGCAGAAGAAGCGTAAGGATTCGTCGGAGGCGGAGTCTTCACTAGATGTTTCTTTCGAGCGCCGAAGTCGCGCTAAAGTGCGTGAAGCGGCGGTTCCTGGGAGTAGCAAGAAGGCGTCCCCTCGCCGCTCTTCTGCTCACAGGATCAGCCCCTCCCCAGAAAAGGAGGCTTCACCTACAAGCAAGATTCTTCAGTCTCTTCAGCAGCAACTTCGAGATGTTTTTTCCTTCGAGAAAGACTGCTCCACGTCGCCGTAGGATGACAACCTTCCTGTGAAGAGGTCGAGCGTTCTCCCTCTCCCTCTCCTCGCTCGTCTCTCTCTCCGTTTGAGTCTCCCTCTAGAGTTAGTCCTGCTCCCCAGCAACTTTCTAGAGGAGGCGAGAAATTCGTTTCTCGCTCTCGTGAAGCGGTTGTTTCCGCTGATACGAAACTTGGTGATAAGAAGCGAGTTTCCTTAGATGCAGAACGCGCTTCTGCGAAAGTCAAACGCTCGTTAGTGGACGCCGAAGGTGACTCGGTGCAAGTTTCGCGAGCGCCAGTGGACGCTCAGCGAGTGTTAGTGGACGCTCGGCGCGCACCAGTGGACGCTCCGCGCGCACCAGTGGACGCTCGGCGCGCATCAGTGGACGCTCGGCGAGCATCAGTGGACGCTCGGCGCGCACCTGTGGACACCCAGCGCGCACAAGTGGACGCCAGGTGTACAACTGTGGAGTTTGAGCGCGCTTCTGTCGGCGCCAGTAGATTGGCTTCGGACGCAAAACGCGCGCTTACGGACGTCAGTTTTCCACTTCCGCAAGCACAAGCGGAGGCGGGAACTCTTCCTGTTCGCCGTTCTTTCTCTTTTGAGAAAGCTCGGGACTCTTCTTTACTTCCTCCGACTTCTCCAGTGTCTGAAGAGGAAGTCAGTGACGCTTTCGTCGAAGTGGACGAAGAACAGCAGTTGGCTCCAGTTTCGACGGACTACAAGGTTTTGACTCGCTTACTTCAGTCAGCCTTTGCAGACACCTTCCAACCTGAAGCTCCACGTACTCCTCCCTCTCAGTTTTCGTCTTCCAAAGCTGCTAAGATCTCGGGCTTTGTGAGGATGAAGAAGTCGCTTTCTACGAAGCAAGCTTTTAGGAAGGTCCATGATTGGATGGAAAAGAGGAAAGCTTCGGGCAAGACTTCTTTCGCTTTACCACCTTCAAGACTTGGTGGCAAAGCGGGTATGTGGTATGAGACGGGAGAAAACGTCGGGGTTAAGCTTCCAGCCTCAGCTCAAGGAGACTTTTTGGTAGCATTGTAGACGCCACCAGAAGATCTTTTTTGTCTTCCTCGAAAGTCGCTTGGACACATAGCGAGTTAGACTTTCACCTTAAAGGCCTCTTCAGGACACTAGAGGTTTTTAATTTTCTTGACTGGTGCCTGGGGGTATTGGATGCCAGGTCCAGGAGTTCTGATTCCATCACTCTGGGGAGCTGTCCAGTGTATTGTCTTGCATGGACAAGGCCGTCAGGGATGGTTCTGAGGAATTGGCTGCTCATTTCAGCACGGGACTGCTTAAGAAAAGAGCACTTTTTTGCAATTTCACTGCAAAGTCAGTCTCACCAGCGCAAAAAGCGGAGCTTCTTTTCGCGCCTTTCTCAGAACATCTCTTCCCCCAGTCGTTGGTTAAGGACATAGCGGCCAGTCTCCAGGAGAAAGCAACTCAAGACCTTCTGGCTCAGTCTTCTAGGAAGCCTGCTACTGCTTCGGCTTCTGGGTCCTCTGCTTCGAAGAAGTCGAAGCCCTTTCGACCCGCTTCTTCCTCGAAGCCAGCCCCTCGAGGAAGAGGCTCTTTCAGAGGCAAGACTCCCGCTCCTTCCAAGAGCAAGAAGTGAGAGGGAAGTCCTTCAGACACCGGTAGGAGCCAGACTTCTACATTTCGCGGAAGCCTGGGAAGAGAGAGGTGCCGACGCTTGGTCTCTGGACATCGTCAAGAAGGGGTACAGAATTCCTTTTCTGTCGTTACCCCCGCTGTCTTCGACACCGAAAGATTTGTCTCCGTCGTATCAGGGAGAAAAACAGAAAGTGCTTCACGATCTATTAGATCAAATGATCGAGAAGCAGGCAGTGGAACAAGTCTTCGACCGGAGTTCTCCGGGGTTCTACAACCGTCTGTTCCTAGTGCCGAAGCAGTCAGGGGGGTGGCGCCCTGTTCTGGATGTCAGCAGTCTGAATCGCTTCGTGACCAAGCAGAAGTTCAAGATGGAGACACCTCAATCCGTGCTTGCAGCTTTAAGACCGGGGGATTGGATGGTCTCGTTAGACCTTCAGGACGCATACTTTCACGTCCCCATCCATCCCCGTTCAAGGAAATACCTGCGGTTTGTCCTGAAAGGGAAGATTTTCCAATTCAGGGCACTCTGCTTCGGTCTCAGCACGGCGCCGATGGTGTTCACCGTTCTGATGAAGAACGTTGCGAGGTGGCTCCATCTTGCGGATATAAGGATCTCTCTCTACCTAGACGACTGGCTTATTCGAGCCTCATCGCCAGACAGGTGTCTGAAGGACCTGCACACGACTCTGTCGTTAGCGAAGTCCCTGGGACTTCTGGTGAATCTCGAGAAGTCGCATCTGACTCCTTCTCAATCCTTAGTCTATCTGGGGATTTCAGATGGACTCAGTGGCTTTTCGGGCTTTTCCGTCCCAGGGGCGACAACTCCAATGCCTGGACAAAGTGTCGGCCTTTCTGGGGAAGGAAACATGCTCGGTGAGGGAATGGATGAGTCTGCTGGGGACCATTTCCTCACTGGAGAAGTTTGTTTCTCTGGGAAGGTTGCACCTCCGACCACTTCAGTTCTTCCTCTCAAGCAATTGGTCTCGCAAACAAGATCTAGAAGAGGTCTTGTGTTTGACAGAGGAAGTAAAAAAGCACCTCATTGGTTGGTGGTTGGATCCAAAGAAGCTCGCGGAAGGTCTTTCGCTCAAGCTTCGGAACCCCGACCTAGTGTTGTTCTCCGACGCGTCCTCCACCGGTTGGGGAGCAACACTGGGAGGGAGAGAAGTGTCAGGCACCTGGAGAGGGGAACAGGTGTCCTGGCACATCAATCTAAAAGAACTCTCAGCGGTTTACCTCGCTCTGAGGTTCTTCGAGGAGGAAGTCTCCAGCAAAGTGGTGCAGATAAACTCGGACAACACCACAGCCTTGGCATACCTCAGGAAACAGGGGGGGACGCACTCTCACTCTCTGTTCGTCATCGCGAGGAATATCCTGATGTGGGCGAAGGCGCAAAACGTCACGATCCTGACAAGTTTGTGTCAGGCGTGGAAAAACGTTGCGAGCGGACCTTCTCAGTCGGCAGGGACAGCTTCTGCCAGACGGAATGGACCCTTCACCAGGAAGTATGCCAGGCGCTTTTGGAAGCTGTGGGGACGTCCTCACGTGGACGTTTTCGCAACTTCCCGAACAAAGAGACTTCCGCTGTATTGCTCCCCAGTTTCTGGACCCGGGAGCAGTGGCAGTAGACGCCCTACTGTGGAATTGGTCGGGACTAGACGTGTACGCTTTTTCCCCCATTCAAAATACTCGGGAAGTAATGAGGAAGTTCGCTGCATCAGAAGGAGCGAGAATGACCCTCATCGCCCCCTTCTGGCCAGCGGCCGACTGGTTCACGGAGGTGATGTCCTTCCTAATAGACTTTCCGAGGACGCTGCCCCTAAGGAAAGATCTACTCAGACAGCCCCACTTCGAGAGGTACCACAAAAACCTCCCCGCTCTGAGTCTGACTGCGTTCAGACTATCAAGAAGTTGGCCAGAGCGAGGGGTTTTTCAAGACCTGTGGCAACGGCGATTGCCAACGCAAGGAGGCCCTCCTCAGTCGCAGTTTACCAATCAAAGTGGGCTGTCTTTAGAAGTTGGTGCAGAAGGAAGGGCATTTCCTCCACCTCAACCTCTGTGAGGCCAGATAGCAGATTTCCTTCTTCACCTTAGGAAAGAAGCGAAACTAGCCGTTCCCACGATTAAGGCTACAGAAGCGTGCTTTCTGTGGTCTTCAGACATAGAGGACTCGACTTAGCGAATGATAAAGACATTCATGATCTCATTAGATCATTTGAGACCGTGAAAGTTCTCCAGCCTAAGGTACCATCGTGGAACTTAGACGTGGTACTAGAAAGTTCCTCATGTCGAGTCGATTTGAACCGCTCCATTTAGCCTCGCTTAGGAATCTTACTAAGAAGACTATTTTCCTAACCGCTCTGGCGACGGCGAAGAGGGTTAGCGAAATTCAAGTCATAAGCAAGCATATTGGGTTCAAGGAACATAGTGCTGTTTGTTCCTAAGTCCTACGTTCTTGGCAAAGAACGAGAACCCTTCCAACCCTTGGCCGAGAACGTTCGAGATCAAGGGGTTGTCGGAGCTAGTGGGACCTGAAGCTGAGTAGAGTCCTGTGTCCTGTCAGGGTTCTCAAGTTTTACTTGCAGAGAACCAGAGCATGCAGAGGTTCTTCGGAGAACTTGTGGTGCTCTGTGAAAAAACCAGATCTTCCGATGTCGAAAATGCACTGGCGTTCTTCTTAAGAAGTACGGTTAAGGAAGCCATGAAAAGTGTGGTGAAAGTGTACATGGAACTTCTGAAAGTGAAAGCCCACGAGTTGAGGGCTATTGCTACTTCGGTGGCGTTTCACAAAAATATGGCAATCAAAGACATTTTGAGCGCCACTTATTGGCGAAGCAATTCGGTGTTCGCTTCACACTACCTGCGGGAGGTGAAAGCAACATACGAAAATTGTTACTCGCTAGGACCATACGTCGCTGCAGACACTGTTTTGGGGGCAGGAGGTAGCGCTCATCCTATCCTTTAATGGTTTAGGTGAGTTTTTAACTTGTGTTATGGTTGTGGGGTTGACCGCCTGCGGCGGATCTCCCTTCCATTAGCTTAGTCTATGTGGGATACTTTTGGTAGGCTACGCCAGGTGGTTTGGTTTTTACTTCGTTGCCCTCATTTGTATGGTCTATGGTCTAGTCACGTCGTGGTCCTCGCCCCTGTTGACAGATCTCTGGAGTGCACCAGCTATATAGGTCTCTACCTCGCTGGCAACTCTAGTAGCAAAAGCAGACTTACGCGGCAGTAACCACGAAGTCAGCTATGCTAACAGGTAAGGAATCAGAATATCAATTATCTGCATATATATGTTTCCTAAAATCTTCTATTCTGTCTACTCCCACCACCAAAGGTGGATTCAGCTATATATATATCTGACAGGTAAGTTTCATGAACAAAATGATATTGTATGTACAATTAAGTTTGTTCATACTTACCTGGCAGATATATATAATCAAGTACCCACCCACCTCCCCTCAGGAGACAGTGGAAATTAAAAATTATGAATAGAAAATGGGAATGATTCCTGATACCCGCCTCCCAGCGGCGGGAATGGGTACTAACCACCTGACTCCCACTGCGTGTGTCGTAAGTGTTTAAATTTCTGTCGGATTCGGAAAATAGCAGCTATATATATATCTGCCAGGTAAGTATGAACAAACTTAATTGTATCATTACAATATCATTTTTTCTGCGCCTGATATACAATAGTGTACCACAGGTAATGGGTGACCTGTGATTGTGAGATTGTTCTTGAATGTTTTTAATACAGTCAGCCCCCAGTTGGCGACAAAGGTTCTGTTCCTGGGGGCCTGACGCTAACCAAAAATCATTGCTAACCAAAATTCAAAAGTCTACGGGCACCACAATCCACCTTATGGGGCCCTAGACTTGTTAACGATGCCTAAGACAGTGTCACGGCCAGATATTGTGCCCTAATATGTAATAACTCTTTAATGAAGATGAAATTTTATTTGCCTAATCATTTACTAGAGTCTGCAAGGTAGTTCTTCAAAATTTAGTGTCAGATTCAATTAAGTTAAATAAGTTGAAAAAGCAAAAGGGAATGATTAAAGTATCGTTAGTAATATGATAATTGTTGCTTAACGCTACAGTGATAAACAATTGAACAATAACAGTTGTTTTGCTACAACAACTGAACCGACCGAATCTGATAATAACAATGCTTTGCTTGCATTTCAGCCATTGTACAATAGAAAAAAATTGCCATAGTAACGTTACAAATGACATTAAGTAGAACAGGACTTCAATATTTGTTCCGATACGTTATACGAACCATTGGTCCTTTAACAATAGGAATGTAATCGGCGTCGGCTGGAAACGGTCGTAAGCTTTGAACAAGGAGGTTCAATAGTTAACTGCTTGTCCGGTAGTCGGGTGTCCCTGTCGTATGCTAAGGTTTGTTCATGAAACTTACCTGTCAGATATATATATAGCTGTATTTTCCGAAGTCCGACAGAAATTAAAAAACTTACGACACACGTAGTGGGAGTCAGGTGGTTAGTACCCATTCCCGCCGCTGGGAGGCGGGTATCAGGAATCATTCCCATTTTCTATTCATAATTTTTCTGTCGCCGGTGTTGTAAACACAGTTTTCAGCACCTCCGTCTTGAATTTAGGAAACTTGGCTACTATAAGTACCCCTTTTTGATTTTTTGGTATCTTGACTTTTGGATCGGTGGCTAGGCACACGTTAATTGTGGATTTGATTGATTTTGGCTTGATTTCTCTTTAAATAAGATGTCTGGTTCTAGTTCGGCTAGCGCCAGGTTTTGTACCAAGAGTGATTGTCGAGGTAGGCTACTGAAAGCATCAGTAGACCCTCATACTTTGTGTAAGAGTTGCAGAGAGCATGATTGCATGTATGAAAGTCGCTGCAAGGAATGTGAGTGTCTTTCTGATTCTGGATGGAGAGCGTATGAGTCCTATCTGCGTAAGCTTGAACGGGATAGGTTAAGGAGGTCTTCCTCCAGGAGCGTTTCAGGTAAACGGCAGGAAGTTCATGTTTCTCCTACTAACCCTCCTTTAATCACTACTCTAACCCTGTAGTGTTGCCTTCGGGCCCTGAAACAGTGGTCTGTAGAGGGTAATACCCTTACACTTATCTTAGAGTCGATTCGTAATTTAGAATCTAAAGTGCTTGCCTTAGAAGGCAAAAGTGAAGGTGCAAAGTGCAGTGACAGTGCTTCCTTCGTTGGTGGAGGGTGCGTCAGATCGGCCCCATTTCGCCTCTAGGCCTAGACCGCTGCCAGACTCCCAGGTTTCAGGAGAGGGCATGTCGAAAGCCGCAGGAGGGTTACGGGGAACGCCCACCGATCTGACGTGCCTTCGGCAGTATCTGTTGACGTTACACAGACTGCCAAGGAGCGTGCGCGTGCACGCCTCCTGAAAGAGTGTTTCTCTTCTTCAGAGGCTTCCTCCCCGCACAAGGGGGGTGGAGCTCTCATTCTATTTCACGCCCGCTGAAAAAGGAGCGTTGGTGATCGTGACGCTTCACGTCCAGTTTTGGCTCTCGAGAGGCGATCATCGCCTGAGAGTGTGTTCGCAGCCTTCCCGCCACAGAAGAAGCGTAAGGAGTCATCGGATGATGACTTTGTTGAGCGCCCCCAGTCGCTCTCGAGCGCGTGCTACGGCAGTTTCTGGGAGAAGGAAGAAGGCGTCCCCTCGCCCCTCGCCTTCTCACAGGATCAGCCCGTCACCTGGCAAGGAATCCTCTCCTACTGAGAAGATCCTGCGCTCTTTGCAGCAACAGCTTGCTGACGCTCTTGCTAAGAAAGGGACGCAACCACGTCCCAGGAGAAAGGATGACCGTCTGCCTGTGAAGAGATCTAGAAGGTCTCCCTCTCCCTCTCCTCGCTCGTCTATCTCTCCACTTTCTTCGCTGCTAGAGTTCGTGCGACTCCCCAGCGGCTCTCTGGAGGACGTGAAGAGGATTTTGCTCGCTCGCGCATGAAGCGGTATTACCCCGCTCGTAAGCTTGCAGTGCGAGAGCTCGATACTTGCGTGAACGCTTCGGTGCAAGTTCACGTTCCTGACGCTCGGTCGGAAGCCAAGCGAACGCCAGTGGCATCTAAGAGTGCACCAGCGGAAGCAGAGCGCGCACGAGATGTTAAGCGCGCCTTAGTAAATGTCATTCGCACGCCAGTGGACGCCAAGCGTGCGCCAGCGGACGCCAGCAGCGCGCGAGTGGACGCCATCCGCGCTAGTTGCAGCCAGGCGTGCGCCAGTGGACGCCAGGTGCGCCAGTGGACGCCAGGGTGGACGCCAGGTGTGCGCCAGTGGACTCCAGGTGTGCGCCACGCGGACGCTGGGTAGGACGAAGATGTGGAGTTTCGTCGCCTCCCACCTGTTTGTGATGAGACTTTGCAAGTTGCTCCGGGTCTTAGAGATACGACCGGAGTTTTCTATTAATGAGTCAGCTTTACCTTCCACTTCACAGCAACGCTCCTCGTGGAAACTTAGACCAGATAGTCTTGGTCCAGCCTATTTGCCTCCAACTTCACCTGTGTCGGAAGCAGAGGTTAGTGACGCTTCGGTTGAAGTGGATGATGAAAAAACCTTTGGCGGCAGTCTCTTCCGACTACCAGGTTTTTGACCCGCCTTCTTCAATCAGAGTTTGGAGAGACGTTTTCACCCGGAAGCTCCTCGCTCTCCTCCTTCACAACTTTCTTCGTCCAAGATCAACAAGGTCTCGGCATTCGTCAGGATGAAGAAGTCCCTTTCAACTAAGAGGGCTCTTCGTAAGGTCCATGACTGGATGGAGAAAAGGAAGTCTCAGGGAAAGACTTCTTTTGCCCTGCCACCTTCGAGACTTAGTGGGAAGGCTGGCATTTGGTATGAGACGGGAGAAGACGTAGGTATTAGACTTCCCTCGTCAGCCCAAGGAGACTTCGCCAGCATTGTGGATGCCTCGAGGAGGTCTTACCTGTCCTCTTCGAAATTTGTTTCATGGTCTACTACGGAATGGACTACCACCTTAAAGGCTCTTTCGGACGTTAGAGGTCTTCAACTTTCTAGATTGGTGTTTGGGAGTTCTGGATGCCAAGTCTAGGAGTTTCCGACTCGATAGTCTGGGGAGCTGTCCAGCGTAATGTCGTGCATGGACAAGGCCGTCAGAGATGGTTCGGAGGAGCTTACAGCTCACTTTTGCACAGGGCCTCTTGAAGAAGAGATCCCTGTTTTGCAATTTTACAGCGAAATCTGTTTCTCTGTCACAGAAAGCAGACTTGCTCTTCGCATCCTTTTTTTTTCGGATCATCTCTTCCCCCAGGCTATGGTAAAAGGACATTGCGACCAGTCTACAGGAGAAGGCCACGCAAGATCTCCTCGCACAATCTTCAAGGAGACCTGCGGTTCCTTCGTCCTCGGGAGTTTCGATTCTCAAGAAATCGAAGCCCTTTCGAGGTAGTTCTTCCTCGAGACCAGCCCCTTGAGGAAGAGGGCACTTCCAGAGGCAGAGCCACGGCGCTGGCCAAGAACAAGAAGTGAAGCAGAAGTCCTTCAGTCACCTCGGTTGGAGCCAGGCTTCAGCTTTTTGCGCAAGCCTGGGAAGAGAGAGGTGCGGACAAATGGTCCGTGGACATCTTAAAGAAGGGTTACCGGATCCCGTTCCTGAAACCACCCCCACCCCCGCTGTCTACGACACCCAGGGACATGTCTCCTTCCTATCGGGGAGAAAAGCAACAAGTGCTTTACGATCTGTTAGATCAGATGATCGTGAAACACGCCGTAGAACAGGTCTCCGACTTGAATTCCCCCGGATTTACAACAGACTGTTCCTGGTGCCAAAGCAGTCGGGGGAATGGCGACCGGTACTCGATGTCAGCAACCTGAACCTCTTTGTCATCAAGCAGAGGTTCAAGATGGAGACACCTCAGTCAGTGATGGGAGCCTTAAGACCGGGGTGGGATTGGATGGCTTCACTAGATCTCCAGGACGCGTATTTCCACGTCCCCATCCACCCCCAGTCCAGGAAATACCTGCGGTTGTCCTGAAAGGAAAAGTGTTTCAATTCAGGGCTCTCTGCTTTGGACTCAGCACTGCTCCATGGTATTCACCCTACTGATGAAGAACATTGCAAGGTGGCTTCATCTTTCCAATGTCAGGATCTCTCTCTACCTGGACGACTGGCTCGTACGAGCCTCCTCGAAAGACCGGTGTCTGAGGACCTTCACACGACTTTGTCGTTAACGAAGTCCCTGGGCGCTTCTGGTGAACCTCGAAAAGTCACATCTGACCCCTTTCTCAGTCTTTAGTCTATCTGGATTCAGATGGACTCAGTGGCTTTTCGGGCTTTTCCGTCCCAGGGGCGACAACTAGATTGCCTAAGCAAAGTGTCAACCTTTCTGGGGAAGGAATCATGCTCGGTGAGGGAATGGATAGTCTGGCTGGGGACCATTTCCTCACTGGAGAAGTTTGTTTCCCTAGGGAGGTTGCACCTCAGACCTCTTCAATTCTTCCTTGCCGACAATTGGAGCACCAAAACACTTTGGATTCGATTCTGGTGTTATCAGAAGAGGTAAAGGAACACCTAAGATGGTGGACCGACCCTTTGAAGCTCGCAGAGGGTCTTTCCCTCAAGCTCAGAACCCCGACCTAGTGTTGTTTTTTCCGACGCTCTTCCACGGGGTGGGAGCAACACTGGGGGGAAGGAAGTGTCAGGCACCTGGAGAGGGAACAGGTGTCCTGGCACATAACCTCAAGGAGCTGGCAGCAGTTCATCTGGCGCTCCAGTTCTTTCAGAACGAAGTCTCCGGCAATGTGGTGCAGATCAACTCGGACAACACCACAGCCCTGGCATACCTCAAGAAACAGGGAGGAACCCACTCTCGATCCTGTTCTTCCTTGCAAAGGAGATCCTGTTATGGGCGAAGGCACACGACGTCTCTATACTGACGAGATTCATATCAGGGGTAGAAAACGTCCGTGCAGATCTGCTCAGTCGACAAGGTCAACCTTCTGCCGACGGAGTGGACCCTTCATCAGGAAATATGCCAGAGGTTGTGGAAGTTATGGGGATGTCCTCTCGTAGACATCTTCGCAACTTCCAGGACAACGAGACTCCCGCTGTACTGCTCACCAGTTCTAGACCCAGGAGCAGTAGCAGTAGACGCCCTTCTTTGGGACTGGACGGGACTAGACGTATATGCCTTTCCCCCGTTCAAGATCCTAGGGGAAGTAATAAGAAAATTCGCGGCATCAGAGGGAACGAGGATGACTCTCATCGCCCCCTTCTGGCCAGCGACCGACTGGTTCACAGAGGTCATGTCCTTTCTTGTAGACTTTCCGAGGACTCTGCCTCCAAGGATAGATCTACTCAAACAGCCCCACTTCGAGAGGTATCACAAAAACCTCCCCGCTCTGAGTCTGACTGCGTTCAGACTATCCAGAAGTTGGCCAGAGCGAGGGGTTTTTCAAGACCAGTGGCGAAAGCAATCGCAACGGCAAGAAGACCTTCTTCTATTTGCCAGTATACATCCAAGTGGGCTGTTTTCCGGAGCTGGTGCAGGAAGAAAGACATTTCCTCCACCTCTACCTCTGTGAGCCAGATCGCAGACTTCCTTCTCTACTTGAGAATGAAGTTCGCTTAGCGGTGCCTACGATAAAAGGCTACAGAAGTGTGCTTTCTGTAGTCTTTAGGCATAGAGGACTGGACTTAGCCAACAACAGGAGACCTTCATGATCTTCTTAAGTCTTTCGAGACTTCGAAGGTACCTCAACCAAGAGTCCCTTCTTGGGATTTAGACATTGTTCTAAAGTTTTTGATGTCCAGTAATTTTGAACCTCTCAACTTAGCTTCGCTTAGAAACCTTACAAGGAAGACACTTTTTCTAACTGCTCTGGCGACGGCGAAGAGAGTTAGTGAGATCCAGGCTATAAGCAAGCATGTTGGGTTTAAGAACTCTGATGCGGTTTGTTCTTTAAGCCCTATGTTCTTAGCAAAGAACGAAAACCCGCCCTCCAACCCTTGGCCCAAGACATTTGAAATCAAGGGTTTGACAGAGATCGTGGGTAATGAGCCAGAGAGAGTCCTGTGCCCTGTCAGGGCTCTCAAATTCTATTTAGACAGAACGAAGGACTGTAGAGGACCTTCGGGCAACTTGTGGTGCTCGGTTAAGAAGCCCGATCTTCCATGTCAAAGAACGCGCTTTCTTCTTCTTGAGAGACACCATTAGGAAGCTCATTCCACATGTAGTGATAGTGACATGAAGCTTTTGAAAGTGAATGCCCACGAGGTGAGGGCTATTTCGACCTCGATAGCCTTTCACAGAAATATGGCACTCGGTGACATTTTGAGTGCCACATATTGGCGGAGCAACTCGGTGTTCGCTTCACACTACCTGCGGGAGGTGAAAGCGACATACGACATTGCTCGTCGCTTGGACATACGTCGCTGCAGACACTGTTTTGGGGGCAGGAGGTAGCACTCATCCTTTTCCTTTAGTGGTTAGATGAGCTTTTAATTGTGTGTGTGGTTGGTTGTGGGTTGACCGCCCGAGGCGGATCTCCCTTCTTTAGTCTAGTTTAGTGGTATACCTTTGGTAGACTAGGCCAGGTGGTGGTTTTTTACTTCGTTGCCCTCATTGTATGGTCAATGGTCTAGTCACATCGTGGTCACGCCCCCGTTGACAGATCATCTTGAGTGCACCAGCTATATAGGTCTCTACCTCGCTGGCAACTCTAATAGCACAAGCAGACTTACGCGGCAGTAACCACGAAGTCAGCTATGCTAACAGGTAAGGAATCAAGATATCATTTATCTGCATATATATGTTTCCTAAAATCTTCTATTCTGTCTACTCCCACCACCAAAGGTGCGATTCAGCTATATATATATCTGACAGGTAAGTTTCATGAACAAAATGATATTGTAATGATACAATTAAGTTTGTTCATACTTACCTGGCAGATATATATAATTTAAGTACCCCCCACCCACCTCCCCTCAGGAGACAGTGGAAATAAAAATTATGAATAGAAAATGGGAATGATTCCTGATACCCGCCTCCCAGCGGCGGAATGGGTACTAACCACCTGACTCCCACTACGTGTCGTAAGTTTTTTAATTTCTGTCGGACTTCGGAAAATACAGCTATACAGTAAGTCCTCGGGTTACGCCGGTCTCGACTTACGATGTTTCGTGGTTACGAACGCGCCCCCATAAAAATATAAAAAATAATATTTTGCGTCGTTCCGTCTTACGCGGTTTAGCGTCGTAAGCAACGTAAACAAACGCTAACTAGTTCCGGGCCGCACGGCGGTAAGAATACGCTTTGTGGGGGAGAGGACGGCGTCGCTTCGCTACGCTCATTCCTCGCCCATACGCCATTTTGGTGTTTACACTGCTCTCTCTCGCCTCGTGTTGTATCGTTTTTGTAACTTTTGCTCTTTGTTATGGCTTCCAAGCGCAAGGCGGACTCTTCTGATGGTAGTGCATCGAAGAAAAGAAAGGCCATCACCATGGAAATTAAAGTGGACATTATAAAGCGATCTGAGAAGGGAGAAACGCCAACAAACATTGGCCGCTCGCTTGGCCTTAGCCGTTCGACCGTTGCTACCATTATCAAAGATAAAGAGCGCATCGTTGAACATGTGAAAGGATCTGCTCCTATGAAAGCGACAGTGATAACTAAGCAGCGTAGTGGTTCTAATAATTGAAATGGAAAGGTTATTGGTGCTTTGGTTGGAAGACCAAAATCAACGGCGTATCCCAGTCAGCCCTTATGGTGATTCAGGGAAGGGCGAAAAGATTGTTTGAAGCGTTGAAAAAAGAAAAGGGGGAGGGAAGTGAAAGTGAAGAGTTTGTGGCTAGTAGGGGTAGGTTTTATTTATGCGATTTAAGGCTCGGGCCAATTACCATAACCTTAAATTGCAAGGTGAAGCTGCTAGTGGGGATGAGAAAGCAGCGAGTGAATTTCCTAAAGCGTTGTCTGAGATAATTAGGGAGGGGGGTTATTCTGCTCAGCAAGTGTTTAACGTAGACGAGACAGGTTTGTTTTGGAAACGTATGCCTAACCGCACTTACATCGCCAAGGAGGAGAAGTCAGCACCCGGTCATAAAGCCAGCAAGGAGAGGCTAACTTTACTTCTTGGGGGTAATGCTGCTGGCGACTTCAAACTGAAGCCCTTGTTGGTGTATCAGGCTGAAAAATCCAAGGGCACTCAAGGGCATTTGGAAGGGTCAACTACCAGTAATTTGGAAGTCCAACAAGAAGGCATGGGTGACACTTGCAGTGTTTGAGGACTGGTTCGTAAACCATTTTGTTCCAAGTGTGGAGCGGTATTGCGCCTCCAAGGGTATCCCCTTTAAGGTGTTGCTAGTGCTGGACAATGCCCCTGGACACCCTGCCCAGCTGGGAGACTTCAACCCTAATGTCAAGGTGGTTTACCTTCCACCTAATACCACGGCCCTTTTACAGCCTATGGACCAGGAGTGATTGCTTCGTTCAAGGCCTACTACCTACAAAGGACAATTGCTATGGCTTTACAGGCAACTGAAACCAAGAAGGACTTGACTCTGAAGGACTTTTGGAAATCCTACAACATCCTTGATGCTGTAAAGAACATTGCTAATTCCTGGGAGGAGGTTAAAGCAAACAAAAAACATGAATGGTGTCTGGAAGAAAATTTGTCCTCAATTTGTGAATGATTTCCATGGGTTTGAGGACACAGTTCAGCTAGTTGTCAAGAACGTTGTTGCCCTGATTGTAAGGAAATCAATTTTTTGGAGATGGAGGTTGATGATGTTACAGAGCTGCTGGAGTCTCATGGTGAGGAGTTATCTGCTGAGGACCCGATACAACTGGAGAAGCAGATGATAGAGGAAGAAGAAGAAGCACCCAACCCCAGAGCCTAAGGCTTTCACAAGGCAGGACTTGATAAGAGGTTTTGCAGAGTTGCAGCAAGCGTTGTCAACTTTTGAGGCTCAGGATCCCAACTTGGACAGTTCACTAGGGTTTTTCCAGAGGCGTCATGGATTTGATGCAGTGTTACAAGGAGATCTTGGATGAAAAGAGGTCGCTCTCTGTTCAGACTAACCTGGAGCAGTATTTTAAGAAGGTAGAGAGCCATGCAGGAGATCCTGTACCCTCTACCTCAGCTGCCTCTGCTAATCCAGACTCGCCTGCCCCACAATCTCCAGCACCTTCTGAATGTTCTGCTAACCCAGACTCACCTGCCCCAGTATCTCCAGCACCTTCTGTAGGTTCTGCCTCACCTAAAGACTCACCTGCCCCAACATCTCCAGTAGTATGTTCTGCCTCGCCGCTCACCTCAAGAATCACCTGCCTCAGCATCTCCATAGTATCTGCCTCACCTCAAGAATCACCTTGCCTCAGCATCTCCATCAACTTCTGGAGGTTCTTTTTCTCTTCACTAACCTCCCCCAGTCTCTCCAGCACCGCAGCTTCCTCTCCAGTGTGCAAGCCAATCAAATTAATAAAGGTAAGGAATTGTTCTCTCGTTGTTATTGATAGGTATTTACATTAAATCATGTGGTATTTTTCAATGTTCCGACTTACGCTGAAAATCGTGTTACGACGCATCTTAAGAACGGATCAACGTCGTAACTCGAGGACCCCCTGTATATATATCTGCCAGGTAAGTATGAACAAACTTAATTGTATCATTACAATATCATATTTACTTCATTCATGAAGCACATTTTCTCTCTGTCTCTTATTCTGAGTGCTTGATTGAATAATGTGAGTATGTACTTGGTATTTTGTTCATGAATCTTACCTGCCAGATATATATATAGCTGGTATTCTCCGAAGTCCGACAGAATTTCAAAACTCCCGGCACCAACGCCAGTGGTCGGCCAGGTGGTAAGTTAACCCATTCCCCACCGCCGCTGGGAGGGGGTCGGGCGTTTAAGGAACCATTCCCATTTTCTGTCAGATATTTTCTGTCGCCGGTGCAGACAACAAGTGTTTTCTGCACCTCCGTCATTGGATTTTGGAACTCTTTTGGTCACTTGAGTATCCCGATTGATTTTTGGTTATTTGATTAGGATCGGTGTTAGGCATACGCTAATTGTGGATGTTTTTATTTTGGCTTGATTTTTCCTTAAACGTTACGATGTCTTGGATCGTAGTTCGACTAAGGCCCAGAGTATGTTGTGTGGAAGAATGCAAGGTTAGGCTACCGAAAACTTCGGTAGACCCTCATACAGTGTGCGCGAATTGTAGGAAACATGTTTGTATGTTTGATGAGCGCTGCAACGAGTGTGAAAATATGTCTGATTCTGCGTGGAAGGCTTATGAATCATAGGTACGTAAACTAGAACGTAATAGTGTAAGGAGGTCTTCCTCCAGGCGTGTAACACAAGGTTACCCTCCGTCCAGTAGAATTTATCCCTCCAAAGACCTGTGATGCCTTCGGTGCCCTACAATAGTGTCTTTGGAGGGTAATACCCTATCTGTGATTCTTAAATCTTTGCGTAGCCTGGAATCATGTTTGCATTGGAAAGTTATAGTAGTGTAGTGAAGTATAGTGATAATGCCATGAGTGTTCATTCTATCGCGTAAGCGTATAATTTCTCATTGACAAAACACTACCGCGTGATGGCTCTCCCTACCTCGGTGAGGCAGAATGTAGTAGGGAGGTAGCTGTCCAAGTGTCTAAAATACTCTACGTTTGTTTCATAAACTTACCAGTCAGATATATGTACATATATAATATATCTGCCGGGTAAAGGTGAACAAGCGATGTTGTATCATAGTAATATTATTTTTGCCCTTACTCATATTACTTATCAAAAACGGTTGTATGGTTCAAGTTATATACTCATACCATAGTTACTCCTACGGAGGACAACCGAGAGTACGATTATTCTTATTACATTTAATCGGTTCTCCCTGCAACTATTCAGGGGTTTGCCGGTTTCCCTATTTTTAAACATTTAAGGTATTGTTAGGACAATACCAAGTTAGCCTTTTATATTTATCAAATTCAGTTTTTCGCTTAAATATATCAGTTTGATGGATTTTGGTTTCTGCTCTATAATGATAGTAAACCTATTCATTCGTAGAATGGTGTAGGTGGCAACTCAGGCAGAGTCTGCTGTCACTAATGCGTAATGCCAGTGCTCAGTTCCATCTGATTGTCTGCCATGCGCAGTAGGTTACGTCTCTCTCTCTCCTGCGGGATTGACGGACTAACCGTATTTCTACCCTACAATCACGGCCTTAGCCTCGGGTTGAGGGGAATTCTAGCATACATGGCTGAATATATATATGAATGTGATATGTATATATATATATATATATATATATATATATATATATATATATATATATATATACAGGGGGTCCTCGAGTTACGACGTTGATCCGTTCTTACGATGCATCGTAACACGAATTTCAGCGTAAGTCGTAACATTGAAAAACAATACCACATGATTTAATGTAATACCTATCATAACAACGAGAGAACAATTCCTTACCTTTATTAGTTTGATTGGCTTGCACACTGGAGAGGAAGCTGCGGTGCTGGAGAGACTGGGGGAGGTTAGTGAAGAGAAAAAGACCTCCAGAAGTTGCCTGGAGATGCTGAGGCCAGATGATTCTTGAGGTGAGGCAGATGATTCTTGAGGTGAGGCAGAACATACTAGTATGGAGATGCTGAGGCAGGTGATTCTTGAGGTGAGGCAGATGTTGGGGCAGTGAGTCTTTAGGTGAGGCAGAACCTACAGAAGGTGCTGGAGATACTGGGGCGAGGTGAGTCTGGGTTAGCAGAACATTCAGAATGTGCTGGATTAGCAGAGGCAGCTGAGGTAGAGGGTACAGGATCTTCTCAGGCCTCTCTACCTTCTTAAAATACTGCTCCAGGTTAGTCTGAACAGAGAGCGACCTCTTTTCATCCAAGATCTCCTTGTAACACTGCATCAAATCCATGACGCCTCTGGAAACCCTAGTGAACCTGTCCAAGTTGGGATCCTGAGCCTCAAAAGTTGACAACGCTTGCTGCAACTCTGCAAAACCTCTTATCAAGTCCTGCCTTGTGAAAGCCTTAGGCTCTGGGGTGGGTGCTTCTTCTTCTTCCTCTATTATCTGCTTCTCCGTTGTATCAGGTCCTCAGCAGATAACTCCTCGCCATGAGACTCCAGCAGCTCTGTAACATCATCAACCTCCATCTCCAAATTGATTTCCTTACTCAGGGCAACAACGTTCTTGACAACTAGCTGAACTGTGTCCTCAAACCCATGGAAATCATTCACAAATTGAGGACAAATTTTTCTTCCAGACACCATTCATGTTTTGTTTGCTTAACCTCCTCCCAGGAATTAGCAATGTTCTTTACAGCATCAAGGATGTTGTAGGATTTCCAAAAGTTCCTTCAGAGTCAAGTCCTTCTTCTTCGGTTTGTCAGTTGCCTGTAAAGCCATAGCAATTGTCCTTCGTAGGTAGTAGGCCTTGAACGAAGCAATCACTCCTTGGTCCATAGGCTGTAAAAGGGCCGTGGTATTAGGTGGAAGGTAAACCACCTTGACATTAGGGTTGAAGTCTCCCAGCTGGGTCAGGGTGTCCAGGGGCATTGTCCAGCACTAGCAACACCTTAAAGGGGATACCCTTGGAGGCGCAATACCGCTCCACACTTGGCACAAAATGGTTTACGAACCAGGTCCTCTCAAACACTGCAAGTGTACCCATGCCTTCTTGTTGGACTTCCAAATTACTGGTAGTTGACCCTTCCCAAATGCCCTTGAGTGCCCTTGGATTTTCAGCCTGATACACCAACAAGGGCTTCAGTTTGAAGTCGCCAGCAGCATTACCCCCAGAAGTAAAGAATTAGCCTCTCCTTGCTGGCTTTATGAGCCGGGGGGTGGTGCTGGACCTTCTCCCTCCTTGGCGAATGTAAGTGCGGTTAGGCATACGCCTTCCAAAACAAACCTGTCTCGTCTACGTTAAACACTTGCTGAGCAGAATAACCCCCCTCCTTAATTATCTCAGACAACGCTTTAGGAAATTCACTCGCTGCTTTCTCATCCCACTAGCAGCTTCACCCTTGCAATTTAAGGTTATGGTAATTGGCCCGAGCCTTAAATCGCATAAACCAACCCCTACTAGCCACAAACTCTTCACTTTCACTTCCCTCCCCCTTTTCTTTTTTCAACGCTTCAAACAATCTTTTCGCCTTCTCCTGAATCACCATAAGGCTGACTGGGATACGCCGTTGATTTTTGGTCTTCCAACCAAAGCACCAATAACCTTTCCATTTCAATTATTAGACCACTACGCTGCTTAGTTATCACTGTCGCTTTCATAGGAGCAGATCCTTTCACATGTTCAAACGATGCGCTCTTTATCTTTGATAATGGTAGCAACGGTCGAACGGCTAAGGCCAAGCGAGCGGCCAATGTTTGTTGGCGTTTCTCCCTTCTCGGATCGCTTTATAATGTCCACTTTAATTTCCATGGTGATGGCCTTTCTTTTCTTCGATGCACTACCATCAGAAGAGTCCGCCTTGCGCTTGGGAGCCATAACAAAGAGCAAAAAGTTACAAAAACGATACAACACGAGGAGAGAGAGGCAGTGTAAACAACCAAAATGGCGTATGGGCGAGGACTGAGCGTAGCGAAGCGACGCCGTCCTCTCCCCCACAAAGCGTATTCTTCCGCCGTGCGCCTGGAACTAGTTCGCGTTTGTTTTACGTTGCTTACGACGCTAAACCGCGTAAGACGGAACGACGCAAAAGATTATTTTTTTTATATTTTTATGGGGCGCGTTCGTAACCACGAAACATCGTAAGTCGAGACCATCGTAACCCGAGGACTTACTGTATATATATATATATATATATATATAATATATATATATATATATATATATATATATATATATATATATATATATATATATATGTATAGATATATATAGATATATAGTGTAAATGTATATGTGTGTATGTATATATATATAGTATTAGACCTTTTCGGTTCTGTTTACCGCATGGTAACAGAATTCTGTCCGAGTCTACAGCGGCATAGCCACACATGATTTCCCTCGAAACAAAAGAATGATGTGCAAGAGATGCAGTCAATTAGCTCGCCGAGACGTCCCTTGCTCGATTATGAAGGGGACTCCTTCCGCTGCCAAATACGACAGCGCCGAGCGCGACGCTCGGCAGGACGCTTGGATGGACGCACAACGTAATGCTTCTTCAGACATTCGCCGAGAATCAGAGAATTAGTAATGGATCTCAGGAAGGGAGACTTTTAGAAGAAACAAATGAACAATCTTCTACAGTGTCTTCAAATTACTCCTGTTTAAGTGAAACGCAGCCTTATTAGGGAAGGAAACATGCTCGGTGAGGGAATGAATGAATTGCAGGGGACCATTTCCTCGCTGGAGAAGTTTGTTTTCCCTGAATAGACTGAAATTCACACCTCTCCAGTTTTTCCTGCAGAAAAACTGGAATAGCATAGATGATCTAGAAATGATTCTGAACATCTCTCATAGTCAAGATTCGTCTATAGGTGATGTCATGGCTCAATAATCTCATAGAATTTGAATCTTGAAAGATTACTTTAGTCTTCAGAGACGTCCTCCCCACCCCGCGCAGGAGTTGGAACTCTCGGAGGGTCTCGCTCCCTCTGAGGAGAACGAAGACGCTATCGGTCGCACAGGCGGCCGTCGTCTTTGGTTCCTCGGAGGGGACGCTTCTCGTCCGTTAGCTCCTTCTGCTTTGCAGTCGTCTCCTGGGCAATTGGAAGACTTTCCGCAGTAAAAGAGAGCTAAGATGTATGATGTATGTCTCAGGGAGGGGGGACGCTTCACGTCCTCTTCTCTCTTTTCTACTGTGTTGCGATCTTCACCGGAGAGGACGTCTTCCGATGAGTATGCTTTTGAGCGCTTCGGTCGCTCCTAAGATATATCCGTTGGCGGTCCATGTGAGAAGGAGGAGGGCTTCCCCTCGCCCATCGTCTTCTCAAAGGATCAGCCTTTTGCCTGAGAAGGAATGTTCTCCATCGAAAAGGATGATTGTGTCTTTGCAACAACAACTTGTTTTGTTGATTGCAGTGAGAAAGGCAAAGCCACATCGCGAGAGGAAGGATGATAGGCTGCCAATCAAGAGTCCAGGCAGTCCCTTATCCTTCTCCTCGTTCCGCTCTTTCGCCAGTTGCCTTGCTCTCTAGATTTCATGCAGCTCGCAGAGGTTGTCTAGAGAGCACGGTTACCATCTTCCCGAACGTGTGTCAGTTGAGAAGAAGAAGAGGTCTTGGTTCGATGGCTTCGAGCCTCTTTTGAAGAATAGTTTCAGCCTGCGGCCCCTCAGTCTTCTCTTCGCAATTGTTATCTTCGAAGGACGACAGGCTCGTTCATGCCTCCACACTCAAACGCGGTGTCTGAAGGATTTTCAAACAACTTAATCGTTGGTGAAGTCCCTGGAACTACTGGTGAATTTCGAAAAGTCACATCTGATCCCAACCCAATCCATCGTGTATCTGGGGATTCAGATGGATTCAGTGGCTTTTCGAGCTTTTCGTCCCAGGGACGTCAGCAGCAAGGCTTAGACAAAGTGTTAGCCTTCCTAAGGAAAGATTCGTGCTCGGTGAGGGAATGGATGAGTCTAACTGGGGACCATTTCCTTGCTGGAGAAGTTTGTTTCCTTGGGGAGACTGCACCTCAGACCGTTACAATTTTTTTTCTCAAGTACAATTGGAAAGAAAACAAGAATCTACACATGATCTTGGAAATTTCAGGAGAGGTAAAACATCACTTGAAATGTTGGCTAGATCCAGCGTAGCTGTCGGAGGGCGTGTCTCTCAAGCTTCAGAGCCCCGACCTAGTGTTGTTCTCCGACGCGTCCACCACGGGATGGGGAGCATCATTAGGGGGAAAGAATGTGGCAGGCACCTGGAGAGGGAACAGGTGTCCTGGCACATAAACCTAAAGGAAATGGCAGCCATCTTTTTAGCTCTCCAGTTTTTCCAAGAAAAAGTCTCTCGTCGAATAGTCCAAGTCAACTCAGACAACACCCACAGCTCTGGCGTACTTGAAGAAGTAGGGAGGAACACAGTCTCAGTCCCTTTTTGCTCTGGCAAAGGAGATCTTGCTGTGGGCAAGGGCACTGGACATCATGATCCTTACGAAGTTTGTAGCATGAGTACGTAGAGATTGTCTGGGCAGATCTCTTCAGCAGACGAGGTCAACTTCTGCCAACCGAGTAGACTCTGCATCAGGAGGTATGCCAAGAGCTGTGGGGGTTATGGGGACGTCCGCTCGTGGATATCTTTGCGACGTCCAGAACGAAGAGGCTTCCACTGTACTGCTCCCCAGTACTCGACCCAGCTGCAGTGACGATAGACACACTTCTCTGGGACTGGACGGGGATGGACCTGTACGCCTTTCCCCGTTCAAGATCTTAGGGGAAGTCATGAGAAAGTTTGCGGTGTCGGAAGGGACGAGAATGACTTTGTTCGCCCCGTTCTGGCCTGCGAGAGAGTGGTTCACAGTCATGGCCTTTGCAGTAGACTTCCCGAGGACGCTTCCAGTAAGGACAGATCTACTCAGACAGCCCCACTTCGAGAGGTACCTCAGAAGCCTCTTCGCTCTGAGTCTGACTGCATTCAGAACTATTCCAAAAGTTGGCCAGAGCGAGAGCTTTTATACGTCAATGGCGAAAGCTATCGCCAGTGCAAGAAGAGCGTTTTCCAACGCAGTGTACAATCGAAGTGGATAGTCTTCAGGAGTTGGTGCAAGAAGAACGGCATTTTCCTCCACCACGACCTGTGAGCCAGATTGCTGACTTCCTTTTCTGAGAAGGGATCTAAAACTTGCAGTCTCTACAATCAAGGGTTATAAGAGTGTGCTTTTAGTTGTCTTTAGGCACAGAGGCCTGGACTTGGCGGACAACAGAGACCTTCACGATCTCTTGAGATCTTTCGAAACGATGAAGGTTCAACAACCCAAGTTGCCGTCTTGGAACTTGGATGTAGTTCTGAAGTTCCTCATGTCCAGTCCATTCGAACCTATGCATGAAGTGCGAGCTTTTATGAATTCTTCCTTGGTTCCATAACAATATGTCATAAAGGACATATGAGCTGTCACTTACGGGAGATGCAATTCTGTGTTGACCTCCCGTTACACGAAGGATGTCAATTCAACCTACAAGAGATCCTTTTCTCTTGGTTGTTCGTGTCTGCAGATTACGTTGCTGGGATAGGGAGCCGACACTGATCCGTAAACTAGTGAGTTAATTTTTAGTTTAACGCTTTTTAAAATTAAGCGCTAACCCTCGTGTTAGGATCAGGTGATCGGGATCGGTGTTGTGCTCCTTAATTATGCTAATAGCATAGGTATAAGGTCATATGAGTGGATTAGCACCCATTGACAATGCCAGTTAGGCTTTGCCGAGTAAAGTGGATAAGACCCCATCGGCAAACCCACAAGAACTCTTACCCATAGGTCCACATCCTCGCTTGATCGGCTCTTGAGACGAAGCAGACTCCTAAGCAATAGCTAGGAAGTCAACCCTCTGTCTGAAAAGATAGAACCAAGGTTATAATGAGGTCCTTCTTATAACTTGTGGTGTTTGGTCAGGAAGCCAAGGTTACCAGTGTCAAAGAATGCTTTGGCTTTTTTCTTGAGGGGCACCATCAAGGAAGTGCATTCATCCTGTCAAGACAGTGATATGAAAGTGTTGAAGGTGAATGCGCATGGACTGAGGGCTATTTCTACGTCGGTAGCCTTCCAAAAGAACATGGCACTCAATGACATCTTGATGCCACATTTTGGCGTAGTAATTCAGTGTTTGCCTCTCACTACCTTCGGGAGGTGAGGATTACATACGAGAACTGCTACTCTTTGGGCCCATATGTCGCAGCAGACAATATATTGGGGACAGAGAGTAGCACTCTTCCTATCTTTTAGAAAATAATATGTTAGTTTGGACTTTTTAATTTTATTTCTTTTTATTTTTTATTTTTATTATGTTTATGTAGGTGTTTAGTTTTTTGTGGTCTTGGGTAGGCCGCCTTAGGCGGACTTCCCTCCATTAGCCTTGGTTTTACGAAGTTTAACCAGATAGGCTAGGTCAGGTGGTAATGTTTTTGCTTCGCCCTCATAGTAGGGTAAAATGTTTTTGTCACAGTGTGGTCACGCCCCCATTGACAAATCATCTGGAGCGCACCAGCTACATAGGTCACGTCCTTGCTGGCACCTCCAGTGAAGCATTAACAGCATTCGGTGTCTAAACAACACCTATATGATCTGTCACATTGTGGTCACGCTCCCCGTGACAGTTCATTAGAGCGCACCAGCTACACAGGTCACGTCCTTGCTGGCACCTCTAGGAATGGCAAGAGAGTACCGAAATTGGAGGTCTATAATATAGGATCTAGTTGCATTGTGGTCACGCCCCCGTTGACAGATCCTCTAGAACTCAACAGCTTCACAGGTCACTACCTAGCTGGAGTCTCTAGTAAAGCAGAAGCAGACTTGGGTGACGGTACTCACGAAGTCAGCTATGCTAACAGTTAAGGAACCAAAATATCAATCATATATATGCAATTGTTTCCCAAAATCGAATCTGTCTCCCCCTTCCTCCAAAGGTGGGATTCAGCTATATATATATCTGGCAGGTAAGATTCATGAACAAAATGATATTGTTATGATACAATAAAGTTTGTTCATACTTACCTGGCAGATATATATAATCAAAGTGCCCACCCACCTCCCCTCAGGAGACAGTGGCACTAGAAAAATCTGACAGAAAATGGGAATGGTTCCTTACGCCCGCCTCCCAGCGGCGGGAATGGGTACTACCACCTGGCCGACCACTGCGTGTGCCGGGAGTTTTGAAATTCTGTCGGACTTCGGAGAATACAGCTATATATATATCTGCCAGGTAAGTATGAACAAACTTTATTGTATCATAACAATATCATTTTTTTGTATTGATTAGTGTCTCGTGGTGATATGATGGATCCCCGCGAGCCGGGAAGGCCCCCCTGCCCCCTTGTCATCCGCAGATTGTGCCGTGGCATAGAGGGCCGTAAGTTTGGGGCCTTCAGATCTTTATCTGAGGTAGATCCTCATGAATTGTGTACTTGGTGTCGAGGGCATGAATGCTCTCGTGCCGAGTCCTGTGACATTTGTGTGTATTGGTCGGAGGAGCAGTGGGAGCGTTACGAGGGGAGGAAGAAGGCACGTAAACCAGCTAAGGAGTCATTGGAGGGCTCTCCAGTGACTCCCTTGGTCACGGACACGTCTTCCTCTTTCCTCCCTCTGTTGCAGCTCCCACGTATGGCTCCTTCCCCTTCGGGGGGTGTGTGTCTGTCCTTTTCCTCCCTCGATCAGTCAAGCGTGTAGGAGGGAGCGAGACACCCCGACGTTCAGTTGTACTTGGGGTCTTCCGTTCGCTCGGGGTGGGAACTGTCCCCCCCCCCCCCCGGACAAGAGGGAACCCCTCCTACTAACCCGACCATTCCTTCCTCAGGTAAGCCTACCGCGGGGGACGATCTCAGCCAGGTCTGGTGCGTGCTGGGTCTCCAGGGGACACCGAGCATTCAGGGGCTGCTCTACCACCTGGCGCAGGATTCCAGGCAGGTTACCCATGGTCCGGTAACACCTATGACTATGACGGTGTCAACGCCAGGCTATGCTGCGCCTCCTCACCTAGTTTACACGCAGCACATGACCATGGTGACCCCGTCAGCTGCAGTGCAGGCTCCGCTGGTGGGTCCGCAGAGGAGAGATGTCACCCCGCTGCCTGGTTTTGCCGCTCTCGTCACAGCCCCTGATTTTCAGTGTCCCAAGAGCTCTCTGCTTGATCTGCCACCTGTTCCCAGGATGTCGCTGGTTCCTGTACCGCCTCCTGGGTCCATACCTGCTGTTCCTGTGCCTGTCCCTGCCGTCGTCGTTCCTGCCCGTGGTGTTGCTGCCCCCACTGCAGGTCCCTCCGGACAGGTGCAGCCGGGCCCTGTTGCTTCGGCAACTGCCCCAGCTCCGTCCTGGATGGAGGAAGCTGACGAAGAAGAGGAAGGTGTCGTCGTCTTCTTTATCATCGTCTGCAGCCACCTCTTCCCCTTCGACTTCCAAGGCCCCACAGCCAAGGAAGAAGAAGGCAGCCTCCTCCCCCCTAAGAAGTCTCGCTCAGAATCCTCTAAGGGTCTGTCCCACTCGAGTGGGACAGTTGGGGCTTCCGCTGGTCCTCCCGTTCCTTTGGGAACGGGGCCCATCTCTCCTTCCTCTGGGAAGAAGACAGGGACCAGAGGAGTACCAGCTAACACTGGTACCTCCTCGCCTGGTGCCAGAGGTTCTGCCTCGGCACCAGGATCCGTCTTGGCCTCTCGTTCACGAGAGGTACCGAGTGTATGGTTGCCTACCGGTGATTGTGCAGCCAGGGTCCAGGCAGCCGAGCCAGCTCGCCGCTAGGAACCAGGCATGGAGCGGAAGACTGGTGGGGGTCGCTCAGGCGACTCCCGGCAGGCCAGCGATCGCTCTCGTGGCGATCTGCCGGTACCCAGGGTTGATGCGACGGTCCCACCGGACTGCTCGCGGGTTGAGGCGAGGAAAAGATCCCCTTAGTCGCCAGGACCAGCCTCGGCTGGTCCAGGCACCGTGGTGTGCTGTGAGGACAGGCCTTGCTCCCACCGCGACAGTGGACTCTACCGGTCCCCTGACCACCGCTCCCACCGGGACCGGGCGGATAGGGGGACTGGCAGCAGCTCACCTGACGCTCAGGACCGTCGCCGTGGTTCTCGGTCCAGCGGTTCCCCCCAGAGGAGCTGTGCAACCAGCCCTGCAGCTCGATCGTCACCGCGGGTTGACGATCGCTTGCAGCCCTCCCAGCACACCGGTTCTGTTGGAAGGAAGGGAGGGAGCATCAGGTCTTCCTCTCTGATCACTCCAACTTCCTCAGGCTACACCAGGAAGAGCGAGGCGATCAGGAGTGATCGCGAGGAGTGCGCTTCTTATGGTCCCTCCACGAGGACCTACGAACTATATACGTAATACAAAATTTACACTGCTGGAACTCAAAGATGCCTTTCAATGGTCCCAGATCCTTTAGTACTGGCAGAGGACGCATTCCAACATCCCTGGGACAACCTGGAGGTGTATGCCTTCCCTCCGTTTTGTTTGATCCGTCAAGTTTTGAACAGGCTAATGAGTTCACAGGGTCTCAGGATGACTTTGGTAGCCCCTCTGTGGCCTCAGGCGAGTGGTTCCCAGATCTGCTGTAGTTATTGTCAGAGGTTCCGAGGGAGATTTCCCCTTTGGCGACATCTATGTCAGCCTCATGCGGAAATGTTCCACCAGTCAGTAGAATCCCTGTCTTTTCACGATTGGAGGCTATCAAGTTTCTCTTCTGAGCGGGAGGCTTTTCTCAGAAGGACAGCAGGGCATATGTCCAGCAGTCTCAGAAAGTTGACCTCCGCTGTTTACCAAGGCAAATAAGCGATCTACTGTGATTGATGTCGTGTCAGGGTTTTTCTACATTCGCAACTCTATTCAGCGAATAGCAGACTTTTAACCTTCCTCAGAGACGAGAAACATTTGTCCGTTTCTGCCATTAGAGGCTACAGGGTGGCCATTGGTGTTACGCCTTAAAGGTATCAACATCTCTTCCTGGGAACTTTCCTTGCTAGTTAAGGGGTTTGAGCAGTCACGTTTTCTTAGAGAGCTCAAGCCTTAGACTTGGGATGTTTCCATGGTTCTCAAGAGCTTCACTAAGAGTCCATATGAGCCCTTGCGTTGCTCAGCTGAGACGAACTTGACGCTCAAGGCGGTTTTCCTTCTGGCCTTGGCATCTTCCAAGAGGGTAGGAGAGCTCCACGATCTGAGCTATGAGATGAAACACACCAGGGGTTGGGGGTCATTGTCCTTCGAATTTGTCGCAGAATTCGTGGCCAAGACCCAAAATTCCCTCTGTGCACGATGACAGATTCACTTCGTTTTCCATTCCATCCTTGAATGACTTGTGGGTGGTGATGCTCAAGTGTTTATTGTGCCCTGTCCGGGCCCTGCGTTGCTATCTTGAATAGACTCGGCACCTTAGACCAGGCTGCCTCAGACTTTTTGTTAGCACAGGCCGTACAAGGAAGAGGTGTCTAGGAATTTGGATACAAGAAGCCATCAGACAGGCATACTTGTCTCTTGATGATTCCACCACCACGTCTGTGCAGGCTAGAGCGCATGACGTTACGAGTATTGGTCCTTCTCTGGCTTTCAAAAAGAACTTGGCTGTACATAGAGTGCTGAGCGCTGGTACTTGGTTACGCCAGTCCACGTTCGCCTCTTTATCTTAAGGATGTTGCCCACAGATCTATGGACACATTTTCCCGGGGTACTGTGGTGGCTGCCCAACAGGTTGTGTACTCATAGTTGCCCCTAACAGGGCACACTTGTATCTTTCATAAGATGATTGTGTGGATGAGAGAATGAGTGAGTTGGTTGGTCTCCTTCTTTCTCTTGTACCTGTCCTTCCTTTGGGCAGGTTAAGGAATAGACACGTCATTCGCTGGACTGGTCTGATACAATGAGTAAGGTAGTCATACTGATAGTGTGGTCACTTAATATGTTAATGTCTAACCCTCTATTTGGTAGCATATGCTCCACTCCTAGGCAAGGAACAGTTGAGAGTAGTACAAACCCTGGTGTGTTGATTTGCTATTATACAGTCAGTTTCTCTTTGGTTCCCTATACGTACAATGGTTCTCCCATATATTGTTGTACATCACTCAGGGTCTGAGTGGTTAGATATTTTACCTAGCTTCTCAATGGGCTTCAGTCCCTCTCCAGAGGTATTTCTTCTGGAAACTGGACTGGTGGGTAGGCCCCCAGCTGGTCTAAGATGTCTTGTACCTCTCTCCAAGTATGAACCTATCCTATTGTTAAGACCAAAGGTTTGTTCGCGTATGAACAAATGACAAATTTTCTAAGACAATTTGTATTTTTCCATAGCTACAAACCTGGAAGGGTCCTTAACATTATACTGCCCGCCTCTAACCCGCCCCTCTATTTTTAAGTTAAACATCCTGGAGTTGGAAAGACTGATGGGCATGGATCGTAGGTGGATGGTCTTTCGACCATACCTTCAACCCAATTCTATGCATGCGTTGCCAAATATCACAAGATTCCTTGCTTTCATCCGTTTTTTAACCGGATCCGGCTAGGCACTAGAAATGATCTTATTGTTAAGACCTCAGGTTTGTAGCTGTGAAAAATACAAATTGTCTTAGAAAATTTGTCATTTTTCAAAAGTCCAGCTGCTATTTTCCAGCTTCACCGAAAGTAATTCGTAATGTAAAGGACCTCGGGTTTGTCTATTTAGATAAAATACAATTTCATACATTCAACTTCCCTGTCAGATATATACTTAGCTATAGACTCCGTCGTCCCCGATAGAAATTCGAATTTCGCGGCACACGCTACAGGTAGGTAGGTCAGGTGATCTACCGCCCCGCCGCTGGGTGGCAGGAATAGGAACCATACCTTCTGGAACCAGCTTTTCTCTATTGTTTGGAATGTAAACATACGTTTACGGTTCCTCCTTGATTGATTTTCGTGTTTCATCGCCATCGATCTTCTGGCTGTCTTTTGCAGGGAAGTACTGGGTCTTTGGTTCGGCATACGCTTTTATTAACTTTTTAATGAATTTCGCTTCGAAATTTTGAAGAAAATACTAAGTGAAACTACCGAAATTATTGGTAGACACTCACATAGTTTGCAATAAAAGGAATTATTAATATTTATTCATTATTACATGTAATAAAGGTTACAACTTCATTGAGGAAATATTAAACTCTAATTTCCTACTTTAGGAAGTCAGAAAAGCATATAACTAGATACGCTTACTTTATAAGCTTTAATAGCGTTTGTGCTAACGAGCAGTTAGAGTATTAGCAGTACTAGTAGTTGTTGCATCCTCATCACCTTCTTACTCCACAGAAACTACAAATTTATATATGCTAATTTGAAGATAATGGATGTAGCTCAAAAGCGAGCTCTTAAAAGGTAAGAAGTGAATATAGTGTTCCCCATTGAAGTGGAAGGTGCTTCTGATCGGCTCTGTCTCGCTCCCAGGTCTAGACCTCTTCCAAACTCACAAGCCCAGAGGAGAAGGAATGTCGAAAGCCGCACGGAGGTTTCAGAGAATCCCCACCGATCAGGCGTCCCCTCGGCAGACTCTGTAGAACGTCCCAGACTGCCAAGTTCGCCATTGGAAAGGCGTCCTAAAATAGTGGAGGGTGCGTTCTGATCGGCTCTGTCTCGCTCTCAGGCCTAGACCTCTTCCAAGCTCACAAGCCCAGAGGAGAAGGAATGTCGAAAGCCTTAAGGAGGTTTCAGAGAATCCCCAACGGTCGGGCGTCCCCTCGGCAGGATCTGTAGTAGCGTCCCAGACTGCCAAGGATAGCCGTTGGAAAGGCATCCTAAAACAGTGTTTTTTCGTCATCCGAGTCTTCATCGAAAGGAAAATAGGGTGGAGTTAGGCAACAGTAGATATCTTCGTTAATAGATGTTTTGAAGAAGGATCCTCCCAGGAGAAAGGATCTCTTCCTTCCCGTTAAGAATCCCGTCCGATAGAAGTCTTTGACAGCTTGGACGAGGCGGCCAGTCGCAAATCGCCGACAAGGCGAGAGGATTCTAAAGAGGCGCCTGAAGTGGCTGAAATGAGGCACAAAGCGCCTGAAACGAGACGCAAAGAGCCTGAGGCGCCTGAAACGAGGCACAAAGCTCCTGAAGCGCCTGAAATGAGGCGCAAAGCGCCTGAAGCGCCTGAACTGAGGCGCAAAGCGCCTGAAGCGCCTGAAACGAGGCGAAAAGCGCCTGAAACGAGGCGCAAAGCGCCTGAAGCGCCTGAAATGAGGCGTAAAGCGCCTGAAACTATAAACCAGGATCTTCATCGGAGATGGAGTTAGAGCCTGATTCTGCGAAAGGTGAAAGACATTCGAGGCCTTCTTCTAATAAGGACGGGAGTTGTCGCACAGGTGGCCGTCGCCCTTCTCATGATAGTCTTAATGCAAGTAAAGGCAAGAGCAAGATCAGCTTTTTTCCTGGCGGGGACTCAAGATGTCGCACAGGCGGCCGTAGCCCTTGTCAGGTTAGAATCGGTACTGCTAAAAGCTCTTCACCTTACGAAAGCAGGCGCTCTCCTCCGGTTGCTCATTCTTCTCCCAACTTGATGGACAGGAAATGGAAGATAGATCGGAATTGGAAACCTTTTTTATTGGAAAAAATTAGTTCATTACTAATAAGACGATATTAAAATCTTCCCCTTTCTAAAATAATGCACCCAACCATTTACAGAAAGAGTGGCAATCGTTTGCAAATTAAACAAGATTTGTACGAGCTCTCATTCATTGATTAGAGGCTCTTCCAAATAATAGAGGCGTAGAATACGGCCTTATATCCAAGAGAATAAAAATTTGAGGGATTCTCTTCGATCCTAGAGTTTTCATTGCGATCTCTTTCGACTAATACTAATTCGTGTTTATTGACGAAAAGAACGAAGAGGGTAAGATTTCCATTCTCTCTCTGAATCGGAGAGGAAAGAATGTAGTAGCAAGACTTGCTGTATACGACTACTGAATGACAAGTCATATACGCGTACCATAGTTGCCTTTGTGGTTCGCTACGGAATTATCTATATCCTTACAGGATTTTCCTGGTAAGGACTTCGCTTAAAAGGTTTGTTACGACAATACCTACTCAGCTTCGGTATTTAACAAAGGTTGTTTGGCTTAAATTTGCATTATTAAGAGCTTCCTTAGGCTCGAGAATAATTGTATTATATTCCTTCATTGAATGAAGTAACTGGCAACTCATGATGAATGCAGTCAGGCAGCGAGCGAGAGCTGCGAGACTGCCGAGCTGTCATTCTAAGGGCCAATACAGTACCATCCGGTTCTCGGTCATGAGCAGGCGGTTACATCTCTCTCTCCAACAGGATCGAATGGTTAACCGTATATTCCCCCTACAATCTTGGACTTAGTCTCGAATGGAGGGGATAGTTAAGCTAACATAAATAAAATATTGTCTGCCTTTTGCTAAGAAGCTTTCAATAAGAAAGATATTATAACCTTTCAATGCTGTTTACCGTAGGTAACATTATTAAAGGATTCTAACGCAGCAGAACATTATATTATATAATGCTCTCATGCTTACGAAAGCATGGCTTATTAGAATACATGCTTAGTGAGAAGATGGATGTAGTAGACAATTCACTTTAAGACTACGGTATGGTCAAGTCTTTCGAGAAACGCACACAACCTTTTTAGAATCGGATATTGCTCAAGAGAAGATGAATGAGTGGGATGGGAAACATTCTCTTCGTGGCAGAAATGGTTTCCCTGAATGGACTATACTACGTATATAAGAGTTTTTTCCTACTAAGAACGGAATTAAAAACCATTTGGAAAGGATGTCGGGTACCATAAAGGCACAGATGTTCTGGCACATAACATAAAGAGAATTAGAAGAAAGCGCCAGCCTGGCGCAAAGCGCTAGAAGCGCCAACCTGGCGCAATGCGCCAAAAAGCGCCAGCCTGGCGCAAAATTGCGCCAGAAGCGCCAGCCTGGCGCAAAATTGCGCCAGAAGCGCCAGCCTGGCGCAATGAGCCAAGAGCATCATCCAAGATATTTTCTCGTTTTAGCGAGTTATTAACCTAAGAGTCCAGTAGCCTCTCAGACAGCACGCTCGGTAACGGCAAGATTCGTTCCTGATTTCGTTACCCATTTAATCACTTAGGCCAATTCCACGACTCTCTCATATCGCAAAGAGCATCGAGAATCTCTTTTTTCGCTCCTGTTCGCGTTAACAAAGAGAACCTATTTGGAAAACAGACAGGGAATGTAACGATCCTTAAGAGGTTCGATGCAAGATTTTGCATGTCCGTGAGAACCTTCTCGATCGACGATAATAACTGTGAAAGTATGTCTAACATTTATTGCAAAGAGTTGTGAGAACCTGCGAAAAGTCTTCTTCATAGATCTCTTAGCAAGGTAGAACACGAACAGTCTTCCTTTAGACTGCTTCCTTTTCCTCGAACCAAGAGAGGTAGCAATATACGCCATCTTTATTTTATAGAAAGGGGAATAAACTTTAGTCTTTTTTCCCCTAAAATATAAATTCTTTACAGAATTTAAGATAAAGGGCGTCAAAGAAAGAGAGGATAATACTTTATGCCTCATTTTGGCCTTAGAGAGGTTGGATTCACAGAGGTCACGTTCTTCTCACAGCATATTTTGGAAGTCTTTTCCAAGACAGTCTGAATATTCTATCAGCATCTATTATAAATGGACCTTAACAACCTCTCCACTCTGAGTCTGTCTGCGGTGCGCAGAACTGACGCCAGAAGTGGACATGAATGAGAGTATTTTTCAAGGTAAATGACAATAGTCATGGACAAGATATAGAATTGCTGCAGATCGTGCTAGAGGGAATGAGGAAACTGTCCTCTTCCGATACCTCTGTGAACCACATAGCGGTTTTTTCTTCCCTTTCAGAGGGAAGAATCACCTTTGTATAGATCTGCTATCAAGGAACGCAGTAAAAGGCTATACTCTGTCTCTATAAAGGGATTGGAGATAGCAGAGGATTAAGATCTTCGGGATCTTATTCGATACCTCAATATGACAAGAGTAGGATATCATGTACTTCTAATGGGATCTTTTTTGTGGCCACAGATTCTATGTTCCGACAAGATGGAACTGCTCCTCATCAAACTTCTTTGAGAAATTTTTATGAGGGAATTCTTTGTTTCTCTTGGTCCTAAACGATCAAGAAGACAAGTGAATTTTTTTTTTAGCATTGGAATCTCGCATCAGATTCTATGGAGATTAGGCAATGGGTTCTTGCCAGCATAGTATGTCTGGCAAAAGAACTAAAACCCCCTATTCCTGATTCAATGTTTTCAGATAGAGGTTTCGTTGTCCAGGCAGGGTACTTATGTTTTCATCTACAGTAGAATGGTTCAAACGTTTGCCTACAGAGTCTTTGGAATGTGATGACGGCTCGAAATGCTTCCCAGAAGGTGTTCAGAGGGATACAATAAAGAGCTAGAAAGCAGGAGTACTCCCAATTTCAGCTCGGAGTCTCCTTCGACTTCCAGGCTTCTTCCCTTCCTTCGGGCAAGGATAGGGAAGATTCTGCAATGAGACACCCCTTCAACATGTAAGAAGAGATCTCGTGAGCACGGAAGTATTCAGGAAGGACCCTCCTCGGAGGTAGACTCTTATCTCTCGTACGGTTAGATATCCTATCGTCTACTGGATGTAGCTGATTACAATCACCTCCCCTTGCCGGAGAGGCCAAAGCTCAAAGTGGAAGAACTTCTTCCACGCTTCTCCAGTCTCCTGATAAACTATTGTGGATGTTCAGGACTTTTGGACAATGTAGCGCCAACCAGGTGCCATATGCCAAAACAGGCGTAAAAAACGCCAGAGGCAGACAGTTTCAAGGAACACTGTCATTGTCTGATGAAGAGAAAGAGGGGGCCTCCAACCTAGCGCAGATGCGCTAGAGGCGAACAAATCAGACAGATAAGAGTGTCCGATGTGGGCATCGCCAGACATCCTCGAGACTCTACCAAGCTCGAAGCTCCAGCAAGTGGAGAGGAGTCAGCCAGGCGCCAGACGCCAAATAGGGCCAGTCTGGAACCAAGCGCGAAGCTACTTCCAGGCGCGAGGCGCCAGCCATGAGTCAGGCAAAAAGCGCCTTCCAGGAGTTAGGCGCCAACCAAGTGTCAGCCAGGCGCGAGGCGCCAGCCAGACACGAGGCGAGAGGCGCCTCCCAGGCGCAAGCCAGGCTCTAGGCTTCATCCAGAAAAGATCCATTTCAAAGGAAGCCCTGGTCTTCTTTGAAATAAGTGTGATCGCTAATGCACTTCATGAATAACTTGATGATTCCTTCAAACAGCTGAGAATTAAAAGCGCTTGAAGTGCAAGCTTTTATGAATTCTTGTTCGTTACATAACAATATGTCGTGAAGGGCATATTAGCTGTAACTTACAGGAGATGCAACTCTGTGTTGACTTCCCTTTGCACGAAGGAGGTCAAGTTGACCTACGAGAGATCCTTCTCTCTTGGTTTTACGTGTCTATGGATACGTTGCTGGGATAGGGAGCCGACGCTGATCCTTAACTAAGTGAGTTAATTTTTATGTTAACATAGTGTTTTTTTTCTTTGGTTTGTTTGAAAGGAGTTTGGGGATAGCTCTTTTCAAACTAAGCACAAACCCTCGTGTTAGGATCAGGTGATCGGGATCGGTGTTGTGCTCCTTAATTATGCCCCTAGGCATAGGTGTATTGTCATGTAAGTGGATAAGACCCCATTGACAAATGACCATTAGATTCTGTCGAGTAAGTGGATAAGACCCCATTGACAGATCTACAAGAACTCATAGCCATAGGTCACATCCTTGCTGAGGCTCTTGAGACGAAGCAGACTACTAGCAATAGCTAGGAAGTCGACCCTTCGTCTAAACACATAGGAACCAAGGTTTTATTTATTACCTACAACGTATGTTGTTTACCTGTCTAATCAGTAATTAGCTGTCTCTTACCCTCCGCCAAAGGTGCCAATCAGCTAAGTATATATCTGACAGGGAAGTTGAATGTTTGAAAATGATATTGTTATTGTACAATAAAGTTTCATACATACTTACCTGGCAGATATATACTTAGCTATAGACTCCGTCGTCCCCGATAGAAATTCGAATTTCGCGGCACACGCTACAGGTAGGTAGGTCAGGTGATCTACCGCCCCGCCGCTGGGTGGCAGGAATAGGAACCATACCTTCTGGAACCAGATTTTCTCTTCCACCTGTCTCCTGAGGGGAGGCTGGGTGGGCCATTCAATCGTATATATCTGCCAGGTAAGTATGTATGAAACTTTATTGTACAATAACAATATCATTTTACTTTTGAAAATTGTCATTTTATCCAACTAGATTCATAGACAATGCAGTATTCCTAATATCATGAATGTAATCAGACTTCCCTATTGCTTTTTAATCTCCAGTTAAAAATTTCTTCACTTTGTAATGTATTTTTTTGTAAGATTTTGTTTAAAGCAATTTATTTTTCCATATATGCTAGTTGGTTAACGAATATAGTTTTATTCAACCCTTCTTAAATTGTAGTCACCTTTCTTGCCTGTGAAGTACCATATCAACACTGACAATTGTAAGAGGAGGGACCCCCAAAAGTGTCTTTAAAGTTAAGCAGCCTATTTAGTCTTCAGGGGATTTGTAATCATAGAATATATGTAGTACATACTACCAAGATCAGGGAAAGATTTCTAAAAAGTATTTGTGTATATGATGCATAAAGCTTGTGCTGTTAATTTTGTTTTTCTTACTTTCATTCTTACAGGGCCGCCTTGATCTGATAATTGGACGTCCAGCTGTAGTTCCAGCTCCAAAAGCATCACAGTCATTTATATTCTCATTCAGGTGGTGGGGAGATACACGGTTGTGTGTTTTACGGTATGTCAATTTATAGTTGTCTTCATTACTGTTATTAGTCTGGAAAACCCACCCTAAATTAGTAGTTTGATTTAGTAGAGTAACCCTACCAGGTAGCAGATTATTGACTTTGTTGTCATCTTCCAGCTTCATGAAAAGACACTCATCCTGTTACCCTAAAATTTGTTTCATATCATTGTCTCACAAATTGATTATCTTACCAGTTTTTGTTAATAGACTAGTACGTACTCAGTTTAAAAGACTCATCCAATGCTGCTTAATGAGACACTAGCTGGCATGTGAGACTTGTAGAGGAAATAACTTCCTCCCTCACAGTTAAAGACAGTCCCCCTTTTTCTAGCCAGTTTTACAGTATGATCAATCTGATTGTCATGAATTAGATTACTGCATGATCTCTGTTCAGTACTGTATTCACTTCATTGTGCAATTCATTTTTGTTTGCCTGGCTACAAGTGACACCTTGCTATTCTGCCTTTTCCATATCTGCACTAGACCTGAACTCTACTCCTATCAGTGATGAAGGATATGTGGCCTTGAATACAATATTTTAGATGTGGCACAAGTATCAAACACACTGGAGTGGGAGGGAAACTACTGTTTCAGTAACCTCAGCTTAATCTGATGAATTCTCTCAATAATTTATTTATGCAGATTGATTTAATGCCAAAGTTGTGCTGCATAGCTTGTTGAAATCCAGTGGATTAGAGAGAAAAAGTAATGGTGGCGCTCTGGGGAACGCTTGGGCTACAGGGGTCCGCCCTCCTTGGAGGGTTTGCTGACACACTTCTTGGATGCTCACTACCCCCCTCTTCATGCTGTCCAGGCCCTCCCCCTCCTCTTGGCCTCGTCTTCGTTGGTAGCCGAGGCCAGCCATATTGTATTGCTCCGCCAGTGACTATTGCCACTTCTGCGAGTCAGAGGGAAGCCGTGATGTCAGCCCCGTTAGTGATGTCAGAGGGTCAGTCATTTTGTATCCCTCCGCCTGTGGCGTCTGCTTCCTGTTCAAATCGAGTGGAAGCCATGATATCATCGCCGCTTATGACGTCACTCCTAGTTGTCTCTGCTGTGCTGCCTCGCTCATCTGTGTCATCATCATTTGCTGCCATAACGTCATCTCTGCCATCCAGCTCGCTGCATCTCCCTTCCAGGTTGTCGGCCCCTTCTCTTGCTGATCCATCTGAGGCTTTATGCCAGGCGGTTCTTAAGAGATTGGACTCTGTTTTGGAAGATAAGTTGGCTGCCATGTCAGCTGGGAGGACCGGAAACAAGCATGTTGCGTTGCTCATGCCTCCTGTGAAGAGAATGTGTAAGGAGCCAGTGCTGTCTTCCTCTCCTCCCCCCCCCCTCCTCCCCCCCCCTCCCCCCCCCCCCCCTCATCTCCACTGCATCGGCATATCAAGCGTTGGAAGGCTAAGGACTTTCCCCTCTCTTCATCTGCGAGTGAGGAGCAGCACGCCCGTGTTCCTGTGAGTGTTGGTGTTACTGAGAGTGTTAGTGTTTCTTCCCCTGTGTGATCTGCAGTGGTTGCTTCGTCCGCTGCATCAAGTCGCGAGCATGTTGCAACCTCCCACGTTCATGCACATCTTGCAGGTGCTTCCGCTTCTTCTCCAGGGCCTATTCGTCGCTGTAGGGATCTCAAGGTGCCTTTCAAGAGGTCAAAGGTTGTGAGCGCGGAGTTGGTGCAGTAGGTGTGTTTGCCTGCCCCTCTCCGAAGTACTTCCAAGGGTTTGACTGAGGGATTCTCATTCTATCTTGAGTGTTCGAGATTCCTTACCTACACACGTTCGTACATCCGTCCCGCATGTGCTCGTACGTGGCCATGTTAGAGGGTCATCTGTTGGGAGAGTGCGTAGTGATGTCCCTAGTGTTGTGGTTGGTTCGTTGCAGGAGTTGGCGCTTGGATCTAGCCCAGACAGGTTAGTTGGTGTTTTGGGCTGTTTGGCTGATGATTTTTCTGTTAATTTACACAAGGAAGGTGCTTTAGATAAGCCTGCACATCCTTCTCGTCGTTGGTCTCCGTTGCCAGAGCAGGAGAAGGAAGACATGCAAGAGTTTTTGTCTTCCTTTACAGAAGTGGTTGATCTCATTCGTGGGTTCAACAATTTGGAGAGTAGGACTCAGGCTCAGTCGTCCTTCACTCCTTCCTGCTTGGAAGCCTTGGTGGGCATCATTTCAACTTCCCTTGTCGGGGCATGTCCAGTCAGTCTTGCGTAGGGTTAACACCTCTGTTTCAGATCGGGGCGGATCGCTTCGCTTTAGGGGCTGGCTCTGTCAAGTTGCTTCCCCCACCTCTCACGAGGCATAGGAAGTACTATGCTACTAACTGCATACTTGATGTCGCGTCATCTTAACCCAGATGTCATTCGTCTGAAGCCGGGATTGACTTTGGAGCAGGTGAGGTCGGTGGCTCCATCCTTGTCTCCACAGGATGCCTCAGCGTTGGAGTCTACGGCATCCTCCATGTTGCAGATGGTAACTTGGCTGGACTTCTGGTCAGCGGTCATTGCCAAGATAGCTTCTGACTGGTCCCCAGAGGGGTTGGTGAGTGCTTCCTCTCTTTCCAGTTTGTTACAGTCCGGAGGCAAGGCGCTCTCGTATCTTGCTCACCTCAGTGTTAATTTATGGGCTAACCTCCTGATTAGAAGAGATGCGGCTTTATCCAGGATGGAAAGATCAGTTGACCTTGAGTCCTTGTTGGCATTGAGGAGTGGAGATCTGGAATCACAACTCCTGTTCTCTCAGACCGAGCTGGAGGATGCGATAGACCAGCGCCGGGCTGACACCAAGGACAGATTTGTGCACCAGGCTGTGTCTAAGTCAGAGTCTCATCCTTGGAGATATCTGTCTACTCCTCCTCCTCCTGCCCAGCAGCAGTCACGAAGGTCTTCGGCTGGTAGGCCGTCAAGGAGTTCGGTTTCGGCGGTGCCTCCCTGCTCATCACAGCCTAGGTCAGAGGATCTATGTTCCTTTTGCTCCCGTTCCTTTAAGCCAAGAAGGGGCCAAAGGGGCAGAGATAAAGGGGGTTGTCGGTAGGTTAGGTGCCTTTCCCTCTCCTGTGCCATGGGTGGGGGGAGAGCCTGGCATGCCATTGGGACAAATGGCAATTATGGGGTGGAGAAGTCGGTAGTAAATGTACTTCGGGTGCGGTATCTACCACCATTCGACTCCTCTCCCCAACTCTCGTAGACAGTGCAGGTGCTGGACAAGGATGCGATAGAGGAAGTGGTGTGTCCATCTCCAGAGTTTTACAGTCACATCTTCTTAGTGCCCGAGGCGTTGGGAGGTTGGAGACCTGTGATCGACTTATCCACCTTGAATCACTTCATCAGGAAGACGAGGTTCAAGATGGAGACCCCATGTTCAGTGTTGGCAGCTGTGAGGGAAGGCAACTTCATGCTGTCGATAGACTTGAGGGATGCATATTTCCAGATCCCTATTCATCTGACGTCCAAGAAGTGCCTTCACTTCTCTCTTGGAGACAAGGTCTTCGAGTTCAAAGTCCTGTGCTTCGGGCTGACCGCAGCCCCTCAATTGTTCACAAGTTGGGCCCATGCTCAGGGGATCTGTTTGCTGAGGCACCTCGATGATTGGTTGGCCCTGGCAGGTTCCAGGGAGAAGCTGCTGCAGGACAGAGATTGTCTGGTTCTGTCCGGAACTGGGTATTGTGGTCAACCAGAAGTCAAACCTCGTACCCAGTTAAAAGATTCTCTACCTGGGCATGGTCATCAATACAGCAGTTGCATGAGTTTTCCTGTCAGATCAGAGGTTGGAGAAGTTGTGAGTGGTGGCGTGCGACTTCCTGCTGGAACCACATCAGTCAGCACATCAGTGGCAGGTTCTTCTGGGAGTTTTGTCTTCCCTTATGGAGCTGGTCCCTTATGGAGGGACTGAAGATGAAGATGCTCGTCTTTGGTCTCTACAATGGAGGCTGGGGGAATTCTGGTCTTTGGTGGAGGACTCGCCCCTGTTAAATCTTCCTCTGTCTCTGAAAGTGAGAGAAGACCTTCGTTGGTGGTTTGACAACTGAAATCTTTTGAAGGTTGTTCCTCTGCGTTCTCTCCCTCCGGACTTCCTTCTGTTTTCAGACGCCTTCCTCTCAAGTTGGGGGGCTCATTTAGGAGGCCTCATTGCCTCAGGTGTTTAGAGTTTGGAGGACAAACGGCAGCATATCAACGTCTTCAAGTTGAAGGCATCCTTCCTGGGTATGAAGGAGTTTCGGGAGAAAGTAGAGGGTCATTCTGTCGTTCTCATGTCGGACAACACCACGGTGGTCACTTGTGTGAACAAGCACGGAGGCCTGCGTTCATCAAGTAGTAGCAGGCAAGCTCTGTCAGGTTTGCGGGAGACCCATGCTGGACCTTTTTGCAACCTAGTTCAACAGGAAACTGGAGATATTCTGTTCAGTGGTTCCAGATCCTTTAGTGTTAGCAGAGGACACGTTCCAACATCCCTGGGACAACCTGGAGGTGTGTGCCTTCCCTCCGTTTTGTTTGATCCGTCAAGTCCTGAACAGGCTGATGAGTTCACAGGGTCTCAGAATGACTTTGGTAGCCCCTCTGAGGCCTCAGGGGGAATGGTTTCCAGATCTGCTATCGTTGTCGGAGGTTCCGAGGGAAATTCCCCCTTGGCAGCATCTCCTGTGTTAGCCGCATACAGAAAGGTTCCACCAGTCAGTAGAATCTCTGTCTCTTCACAGTTGGAGGCTATCAAGTATCTCTTCCGAGCGAGAGGCTTTTCTCAGAGAACAGCATGGCTTATGTCCAGCAGTCTCAAAAGGTCGACCTCTGCATTTTACCAAGGCAAATGGACGATTAATTTGACTGATGTCATAAATGGGGTTTTTCTCTACTCCTAACCTCTATTCAGCATGTAACAGACTTTTTAACCTTCCTCAGGGATGAGAAACATTTGTCCGTTTCTGCCATTAGAGGCTTCAGGGCAGCCCTGAGTTTAGTGTTATGCCTTAGAGGTATTGACATCTCATCCTGGAAACTCCTTGCTAGTTAAGGGGTTTGAGCAATCGAGTTCTTCTAGGGAGCTCAAGCCTCCGGCATGGGATGTTTCCTTGGTTCTGGGAAGTTTCACGAAGGGTCCATATGAGCCTTTGTGTCGCTCATCTGACAGGAACTTTGCACTCAAGACGGTTTTCCTCCTGTCCTTGGCATCTTCAAAGAGAGTGGGGAGCTGCACAGTCTGAGCTATTGTGTGAAGCACACCAGGGGTTGGGGGTCAGTGTCCTTCGAATTTGTCCCAGAATTCGTGGCCAAGACCCAGAATCCCTCTGTGCACAATGATATGTTCACCTCCTTTTCCATTCCATCACTGAATGACTTTGTGGGTGATGATGCTCAAGAGCTTTTGTTGTATCCTGTCAGGGCTCTGTGTTGCCATCTTAAAAGGACACAGCACATTAGACCAGGCTGCCACAGACCTCTAGTTAGCACAGGACGTACAAAGAAAGAGGTGTTAAAGAATACTATCTCTTTTTGGATACGGGAAGCCATCAGACAGGCATACTTGACTCTTGATGATTTCGCCGCCACGTCTGTGCAGGCTAGAGCACATGACATTAGGGGTATTGGTCCCTCTCTGACTTTCAAAAAGAACTTGGCTGTACATAGAGTGCTGAGCGCTGGTACTTGTTTACGCTAGTCCACATTCACCTGTTTCTATCTTGACAATGTTGCCCACAGATCTATGGACACGTTTTCCCTGGGTCCTGTGGTGGCTGCCCAACAGATTGTGTAACTCATCATTGCCCTTAACAGGGCTCATTTGTATCTTACCTAAGATGATTGTGTGGATGAGAGAATGAGTTAGTTGGCTGGTCTCTTTCTTTCTCTTGTATCTTTCCTTCTTCCTTCGGGTGGGTTGAGGAATAGACACGTCATTCACTGGACTGGTCTGATACAGGTGAGTAAGGTAGTCATACTGATAGTTTTGTTGCTTGGTATGCAAATAACCAACCCTCTATTTGGTAGCATATGCTCCGCTCCTTGGCAAGGGGGAGTTGGGAGTGGTAACAAACCCTGGATTGTTGGTTTGTTATTGGACAGAAAGTTTAAAGTTTTCTCTTTAGTTTCCCTATGCAATGATTCTCCCATATATCATTGTACGTCACTCAGGGTCTGGGTGGTTAGATGTCAATGTATCTAGCTTCTCGCGGGCATCAGTCCCTCTCCCGAAGTTATTTCTTCTGGAGCTGGACTGGTGGGTAGGCCCCAAACCAGTTTAAGATGTCTGTACCTCCCTCCAAGTGTAAGTCTATCCTATTGTTAAGACCAAAGGTTTGTTTATGTATGAACTAATGACAAATTTTCTAAGACAATTTTTATTTTTCATAGCTACAAACCTGAGGTCTTAACATTATACTGCCTGCCTGTAGCTGCACCTCTGTCTTGCTAAGAAATCCTGAGTTGGGAAAGACTGAATGCTGTGGCATGAGTGGGGTGGTGGCATGGGTCCTTGACCACCTGTTCACCTGATATATGCATGCATTGCCAGATCTCACAAGATTCCTTGCTTTCCTCTGCAATTTAGCTGGATCCAGCTAGGCACTAGAAATTATCCTATTTTTAAGACCTCAGGTTTATAGCTATGAAAAATACAAATTGTCTTAGAAACTTTGTCATTTTTCAAATAAAGATTAAGTGATTGGGAGCAGCCAGAGCCATATAATAGAGAAACTCTTCTGAGGTGGAACTATCTTTGCAAAGCCTACAGCCTTCAGTGACCATATTGTCTTGAGAGTGAGTATTTTGCTGCAGCACTTTGAGCAGCAGATTTGTTACATTTTTCTGGTACATATATCCTTAGAGACACAAGGCCTAGGATGAAGGGGAAGAAACTTGAATGGAATATGATTGACTGATGGCTGCTCCTAATACCTTTAACTTGCTAGACCACAGGCTTTACAAGTTTTATTGCATCTAAGGATGCTGAACACATGCTCTTCACATATTGTCCTTGATTGAGAATTTTACCAGCACTCCAGCCCAGTTTGCTATTTCGCCTGTAATGCCCGCTAAGTCTGACACTAGGGAGAGGTTCTTGCAGGAGTTCCTATTGATCGCCAACCAGTAATAGCGGGTTCTATTCACAGCCAGTTCTATTTTGGCTGGCAAACCAAAGCCTTCAATTGTGGCAGCTCAGACCAGTAGTCTGCATATTACGATGATTATGTAACTTTTGGCCAACTTCATCATAAGGAAACCTAAGGATTTTCTTCCTTTGCATTCTTCATCAGACATCAAGGACCTGAGAGTCTTGAGCCTGGGCTTATTCCACAAAATGTTGGTCTTGGGATGGGCAAAGAAAGCAACAACCAATAAGATGAGGATTGAAAACTTTGATGACAGATTTTTATGCCTCAGCTTCCAGTTTGTCATCTACATTATCTAGGAGCAGTCTTCCTCCTGTACATCAAACAGACAGAGGCAGACTAGACAGCTTTTACCTCATCAAAAAGATAACACTTCACCCCTCCTAGGCTCATATCCTCTGGGAGACAGCTGTTGCTCTTTTTGCTGAGGAAATGACAGCATTCATTGACCAAGTCTCCAGCTTGAAGAGGAAGACTGTGGAATCTTTTGCCCATGCACATTTCCTCTGGGAGACAGCTGTTGCCCTTTTTGCTGAGGAAATGACAGCATTCATTGACCAAGTCTCCAGCTTGAAGAGGAAGACTGTGGAATCTTTTGCCCATGCACATTTCCTCCACCTGTGAGCTGTTATTGTAGAGGTCTTCAGGAAATAAGAACAGAGCCGTGAGTAATGAATGGTGTATTTGTGTTGGTTACTGACTCCCCTACATAGGGAGAAGTCCCTCACCTTGCATAACACCCAGTGAATTACAGGTCATCAAGGCAGTCTGGATAAGTTTAAGGTCTACGACAATTGAGTATTTGTTGATGATTAGGAAACAGATACAGGCAGTCCTTGGTTATCAGCGGGGGTTCCGTTCCTGGGGGTGTGCCAATAAGTGAAAACCGCTATTAACCAAAACTCAGTGACTTAATGGCGTTATCAGCGCCATAAGCACCCTTTTGGCGTGAAGAACCCTTATGGCGCCATAAATTGCAGATTTTATGGCACCAGACAAGCACCATAAAACCGAGTCTGTCGATAACTGGGGACTGCCTGTAGTTAAAGAAGTAATGACTAGATCATCAAGGTTCTACAGTCATCTGTTTTTGCTGAAGAAGTTCCTGTGGCAGACCTTCTTCAAAATAGAGACGGTAGAGTTAATCAGGAAGGCCTACTTTCTGGCATCCTTAGATTTTCAGCATGCATGCTTTTCTTTTTAAAGAGGGTGGGTTACATTAAAATAATGATAATAGTACTCGTCAAACATTCGTCTGTTAACCCTCTGTTGGTCGTATGCATAATTTCTTTACTTCTTAGAGGTATCTAATGAACTCTAAAGACAATTATTTGGGTACATCACACACAAATTCTGTTAACAGAACTACTTAGCGCTAATTTTGGTCTACTAAAGAAACATAGCCTTGTCTAGTTGTCCTGGTTATGAGAGATTAAGAAAATAAGTTTGTATTAATGAAATATAAAGATTAATTTAAATTATTTATGTTTAGGGGAACAAAAAAATTAGTAGAAATACCCTGGAAATCAATGAAAGAGAGGATAGAGGAAGATCTGTACTAAATGGAAATTCAGGCAAAATATTATCGAGATAGGATATGACTTTCAGAACTTCACATATTAAGATATTTGTAACATGAGCATTCATATTGTAGGTAGTATTTGAATTATTGTAAATTTTGTTTGGTAATACGGTAAATGAATTTTATATTTTTGTTTTATCATTAATTAATCAAGCTATATTGAGATTAAAATATTGTAACTTGTTCTACTAAAAGATTTAAGAGAACAAAAGTTTGTCTGAATGTATACAGTAAATGATAGCATTCTTGATTTTATAATGAAGACTATATGGAATCATGTTCCTCTCATAGTTTTGTACTGTACAGTGGTCCCCCCGTATTCATGGGGGATGCATACCAACCCCCCCCCCCCCCCATGAATAGTTAGAACCCGCGATTGTTTGGAACTCCTATAAAAACAGCCTATTTTGTTAGTTAAAACTCAAGAAAAACCCACTAAAAATGTTTATACTTGGTTATTTTTTAATAGTTTTATCACAAAAAGTGCATTTTATGATAAAATTTATAAAAAAAAAAAAAAAAAAAAAACAGGAATTTGTGGATATTTCTCATAGACAAATGCCGTGAATGTGCGAATTTTCCGCAAATAATGCTGGGACACGTTCCCGAGAGAAATCCGCGAATGTGTGAGTCCATGAATCTGAAGAATGCGAATACGGGGGGTCCACTGTACAGTGGGCCCCCGTATTCGTGTTCTCCGGATTTGCGGACTCACACATTCGCGGATTTCTCTCGGGAACGTTTCCCCGCATTATTCGCGGGAAATTCACGCATTCTCAGTATTTCTCTATGAGAAATATCCACAAATTCCTGGGTTTTTTTTTTATCAATTTCATCATAAAATGCACTTTTTGTGATAAAACTATTAAAAAACCAAGAATGAAAATTTTTTGTGGTTTTTCTTGAGTTTTAACTAACAAAATACGCTGTTTTTAGCATTTTTATAGGGGTTCCAAACATTCACAGGTTCTAACTATTCCCAGGGGGGGTCTGGTACGCATCCCCCGCGTATACGGGGGACCACTGTATTTTTTAATTTGTTAACCCTTAAACACCAAATGGACGTATTAAACGTTGAGTCAAAATGTCTCCCGTATGCCGAATGGACGTACCATACGTCGACTCAAAAATTTTTTTTAAAAATTCGCGGAAAAATACTTATAGGCCTACCAGCCAAAAACTTTTGAATCACTCGCCTTGGGGGATGCTGGGAGTTCACGGATCAAGGCGTTGTTTTGTTTACAATCGTTACGCAGGCGCGCAAGTGCGAATTTCTTTCTTATCGCACTAAAAAGTATCAGTGACACATCTCAAAAATTATTTCGTCACTTTGACATAATTTTTGCACCGTTTTAAATTATCCGTTACATGAAGTATTATATATGAAAATGTGCGCAATTTCATTTAGAATACAACTAAAAAATACTCATGATTGTAGCTTTTATCAGTTTTGAAATATTTCCATATAAATAACGATAAGTGACAAAATTTCAACCTTTGGTCAACTTTGACTCTACCGAAATGGTCAAAAAACGCAATTGTAAGCTAAAATGCTTATATTTTAGTAATATTCAACTATTTACCTTAATTTTGCAACTAATTGGAAGTCTCTAGCACAATATTTCGATTTATGGTGAATTTATGAAAAAACTTTTTCCTTACGTCCGCACGGTAGCTCTTCCGAAAAAAATCATACATGCGATTGTGGTAATGTTTGCACCATTTTAAAATTAGCCGTTACATAAAGTTTTATACTATATAGAAATGTGCGCAATTTCATGCACAATACAAATAAAAACAACCCATGGTTGTAGCTGTTATCAGTTTTGAAATATTTTCATATAAAAAATGATAAGTGACAAATTTTCAACCTTCGGTCAATTTTGACTCTACCGAAATGGTAGAAAAACGCAATTGTAAGCTAAAACTCTTATATTTTCGTAATATTCAATAATTTACCTTCATTTTGTAACAAATTGGAAGTCTCTAGCACAATATTTTGATTTATGGTGAATTTATGAAAAAAATAACATTTTCCTTACGTCCGCGCGGTAACTCTTCCAAAAAAATCATACGTGCGATTGTGGTAATGTTTGGACCATTTTAAATTAGCCATTACATAAAGTTTTATATATGAAAATGTGCGCAATTTCATGTTTCTCATTTTCGAAATATTTGCATATAAATCACGATAAATAGAAAAATAACCACGTTCGGTCAATTTTAACTCTACCGAAATGGTCGAAAAACGCAATTGTAAGCTAAAACTCTTATATTTTAGTAATATTCAATCATTTACCTTCAATTTGCAACAAATTGGAAGTCTCTAGCACAATATTTCGATTTATGGTGAATTTATGAAAAAAACTTTCTTTCCCTCTGCGCGCGGATTCTCTGCCATAAATCTCCGAAATGCGTACATCGCATTCTCGGAAAATTTGCTCCGTTTCATACTTGGCATTTCATAGAGTTTTATATATGAAAATGTGCGCAATTTCATGTAGAATAACAGGAAAAATATTTGAAGGTTGTAGCTTTTCTAATTTCCGAAATAATTGCATATAAAAAAAATTTATAAAAAAATTTCGACATTTGGTCAACTTTAACTCGTCCAAAATGGTTGAAAACTGCAATTGTAAGCTAAAACTCTTACAGTATCGTAATATTCCATCATTTAACTTCATCTTGAAGCAAATTCGAAGTCTCCATAACAATATTTAGATTTATGGTGAATTTAAAAAAATATATTTTTTTACGTCCACGCGTTACGAATTCATGCATCATTTTGTGATAATATTTTCTCTGTGTTGCTTTTATCGTTTTACAATGTGTTATATACAAAAATGATCGCAATTTAGTGTACATTACAACGAAAAAAAAGGTAACTTGTTACCTTTAACCGTTTTGCGCACAGCGCGATTTGAATACAATTATATATGAAATTTCGTTTTTGCGCTATCATATATCGCATTATTTATATATGATAATGATAATGTTTTTCATTTTTGATGGTTGCATACTAAACTTCAGCCAATGACAAAAAAAGGAGCCAAAAATGAACACTTAATCTTGAAAACGAAGCGCGCTGTGTTTTTTTGAAAATATATTTTTTCCGCTTCGGCGCTCACTCTGAAACACCTCCGGCACACGGGAGACAATTTTTTTTTTACCGCTAAGGCGTTTAAGGGTTAATATGGTGGTTCCTTTTTTTCAAGCATATTTAATATACCAGTTAGTATGTTAAGTTGAGGGGTGAAGTTATCTCAAAATCTATTATAATAGTTTAGTATGGTAGCAGTTGAGTCCAAAATGTAAAAAAAGTACAATAGCAGTTAAGTTCAAAGCATAAAAATATAGTATATTATCAGTTAATCCTATTCATGCAAGCACTGCTAATCATGCTCATCTTCCCAGTAAGGTTTCCAGCATTAGCATCATATGTAGTTTGGTTATTTCTGTATTCCCTATCAATAATTCAAGATGTTTGCGGTGTTTGTCTTCAATTGTACTGCAATGAACTGTTATTTCACCTCTGTGATTTTTTCTGTTTTTTAGGTTACCTCCTGGGAAGAGTGAATCCAGAATAACATTCTATGTTACCTGTGGCCCAAAATCTTTTCGGCAGTACCTGTGTGATGCTGGAAGCCTAAATGTCAGTCTGAAAATAGGTGGTGGTGGTAACGATGAAGCAGATGATGAGGAAAAGGAAAACTTGAGTCAGTTGATTCAGAGCCCAAGAAAATTGGGTGAATCCCCTAGACAAACAGTTTTGCGCCGGCAGTTAAGGATGAAGAAAGGATGGCAGGATGGGGATGTGATTGGAAGCTTTATGCTTCCAGATTTAAAGCTAAATTCGCGTGGAGATTACGTTCATGAGTGCCGTATAGTAGATTCTTCAGCAGATGTGATTGGCACTGTAGTTGTAACAATGATATTCCTTGAGGGGACTTTAGAAGATTTCCAGGAAATAAAAATACAGAGGGAAGAAGAAACCACCGTACAACAGAAAATGGAAGAAACAAAATTAAGACCCCGTTCTGGCATTCCTGTCAGAGGAACCAGTAGTATTAGCTCTCAGAAAGGTTCACAAGATGGTCAGAGAAGTCGAAGTGGAAGTTTCAGAGAATCACTCAGGCAGAAAACCGATAGGTTAAAGTCCCCTAAAAGACAACCTGGTACCCTGGACTATGGAGGACGAGGTATGGTCAGGAAACATCACAAAATAAGAAGAATGAGGGTCTTATAGGAGTTGTGCATCCAGAAGTCGTGCGTCGAGAACGGAAGCATGGAAACCGTAGTACCACAAGAGAGCGGCCAGCCAGTTGGGGTCTGTATCCTCTTTTAGATGGAGCGGATCCTGAATCCTTAGTTGGTATGTTTATTTCAATATTATGTTCATTTATTTTTATCTTAAGTTTCCTGATTTTTAGACAGACTGGAATCAGCTAGGCAATGGTTGAATACAAATATCTTGGAAGAAAGATTGAAACTTATAGTAATTTTTTATCCAACTCTTGTTAATTTTGAAGTGGTTGGTTGATGATAGGTGGGGTTCAGTGTTGTGATAGACTTATGTCGAAATTAACACCATTTTAATATGACAGAAAAAGATTTCATAATTGATGTTTATATTAGAGGTTTTTGTACTCAGTCCAATTTACTAGATCGAGTTTTTGAGATTCTTAGGTAGCTGACATAAATCACTATACTGTATAATACAGGTTAATCAACTCCGTCCCTCCTTAAGATGAGAACATGTTTATTGGAATACATATAGTTTATGGTTAAATATGGTATAGTATGTACTGTATTCATCATATATATTTATATATTACATAAGCTATTCTCCTTTACTAAAGGTATATATTTCAATTACATGGCCATTTTTGTTTGTGTTTTTGTGCCTAAAAAGATGCCCTGAAGTACATAATGATATGTAGTATAGTAAGTGAAATTCAGCATAGAACATATTTTATTTAAGTAACCTACCAAGTAATTGCATAGCTAAGAATATCTAAGTACTGTGGGCCAAAGAACTGGCAGCAGAGTTTCATAATTTTTCGTTCACCTGCCTGATGCACGATTCATGCCTTATTTATCTATTTTTCTTTTCAAAGATGGCAGAAATCATGTGTAATGACATTAAAAACAGTCACTGATATCTTTAGAACATTATGTTATGTTATTGTGTAAAACTATTTACAATGTAGCAAAATTGACGTGAACAAAATGAAGTGATAAAAAACGTCATATCACAACCATAGATATACATTACCAAATAGATATGAGACACCTATCACTAGTAGTATTGCATAAAAAATAGTCCTTAAATTATCATTTTAATATCAAGTTGAAGGTAGTTAAACTATTCCATTTGTTAAATTTTACAGAAAACATTGGAGTCTCACAAATTGCTATCAAATTTAAAAACAAAAAAGAAAAAAAAATGATATCCTAACAGTGTGAACCAGGCGACCTCACTCTATTGCTTTTGATGTTACATGCACGGGAATCTAATGTCAATGTACAGGCGGTCCCCGGGTTACGACGGGGGTTCCGTTCTTAAGACGCGTCGTAACCCGAAAATCGTCGTAAGCCGGAACGACATTCTTGAAAACATGTCCACAGGGAAAATTTCACTACTAATTGGCAATTTTTCTTAGGGCCGTATCTCTAAAATTATCACTAATTTACTTTTTTCATGTGCAACACTGTGTATTCACAAATTACTGTATATTTTCATTAAAATACAAGAGAGAGAGAGAGAGAGAGAGAGAGAGAGAGAGAGAGAGAGAGAGAGAGAAATAACTCCTTAGGTTTCAATCGATTGAAATGAATGTCTGTAGGCAACTTTTTCCCCCTCCCATAAATACTACATATATTTCTCCAGAGAAGAGAGAAAGAGAGGACTGTGCAATTATGTTTGTCTGTCTATCAATTCTTTTGCTGAGAGCGAGAGAGATAAAAGGAAGAAATAGAAACACCAAATGTATGACAAGTATCTTGTGGAGAGAGAGAGAGAGAGAGAGAGAGAGAGTTTGTCCTTACAGTATTTAAAAGAGAGAAATGGAATGATTATTGTATTTAAAATGCTCAGATATGAATTTTGTACTTATAGTATTATTATTGGAAAATATGAATGATAAAACTTTATTACATACACGTCCATGAAATGATCTCATCTCAGTAAGAGAGAGAAAGAGAGAGAGAGAGAGAGAGAGAGAGAGAGAGAGAGAGAGAGAGAGAGAGATTACATAAAACCATTAAATTCGTTGACCATTGTATGGCATTGTTAAGCTCGAGTGTCACTCGAGTTGAGGTGGGAAATTGATACAGAAAAAGACAAAGGGAAAGGGAAGAATTTTCTTTTGAAATTAGTTTATCGTATTATTACTACTTCTATTATTATTATTATTATTTGAAAATATAATAAACACTGCATCTACCATTAAAAATTCTCTCATCTCAGTAAGAAAGAGGAATTATCCTTACAAGTGAAATGGAAAGGTCATTTTCATCTCTTTAAAATACGACCATTATGAATTTTGTAATTAAAGTTTTATTATTATTATTATTATTAAATAACTGAAATTATCAATAAACATTTTACATACTAGTACCATAAAAATTCTTTCATCTCGGTAAAAGAGAGAGAGAGAGAGAGAGAGAGAGAGCGAGAGAGAGAGTGTTTATCTCTCTCTGTTCTCTCAAAAAATACTTATAACGCTTCCAGCGAAAGAGAGGGAGGGAGTTACCACTATGACCCATTATTATCTTGTGTGGCAAAAGAGAGAGAGAGAGAGAGAGAGAGAGAGAGAGAGAGAGAGAGAGTTAACCTTAATTAAAAGTGACATGGATAGATTAGTACGTATTGTATTTCTTTAAAATACTATCACATATGAATTTTGTAATTACAGTTATTATTATTATTATTATTATTGTTATTTGAAAGTATTAAAAACAAATAGTACAAGTACATAAAAAATCTCGAGTCTTAGTAAATGAGAGAGAGAGAGAGAGAGAGAGAGAGAGAGAGATAGAAGAGAGAGAGAGAGAACTGACGAGAGAGAGAGAGAGGGGGGGGGGGGGGGGGGGGTGTGGTGGGGGGGGGGGGGGGGGGATGGAACACCAGTGATTGCAACACTGCAGCTCTTCCCCCAGATTTTCCCCCTCCTGGCTGTCACAGAACTTGATATATCTGACAGTTTTAGTAACCTGAATCTCGAAAAAAGGAAAAGGTTACTGGAAGTTACTTGAAGAAGACTGGGATTTCTTCATTCTTCCATAATTTTTTAAATATAAGCTAAAATCTTACTAATTCACTGTGGTATTTTCTTTAATGAATTGATATTATTGCTGTATAAATTGATATTAATATTTGAAAATAGTAAATCATTTATTTATCATACTAAAAAACACATCTTTGTAGTATAGAGAGAGAGAGATAGAGAGAGAGAATTATAGTGATTATTTTCGTTGGAAAATACAAAGAGAGAGAGAGAGAGAGAGAGAGAAACTGTGCTAAACTATAAAGGATTCTTATCTTATCATAGTATGTGTTTTTTAAAAGCTTCGTACACTCGGAGCGTCGGAAGCGTCAGCGTCGTAACCCAGGGCGGATTTTTCAATGAATATTTAAGAAAAAGCGTCGTAACCTCGGAACGTCGTAAGCCGGACCCGTCGTAACCCGGGGACCGCCTGTATCATTAATCGGTCTAAAACATCCCTCGACGAGCGAGAGAATTATTGCACTGCATTCGGTGCAAGTTCCTGTTGGAGAGATATCAAGAAAGCTTAATGAACCGGAGAGAATCATACATAGATGAATCAAATTGTTTAAAGAACGGCAAAATTTAGAACATGGGCCTAGAGGTGAAACACCTCGAATCACCACAAGAGAGCAAGACAATACAGTAGTGTAAATGTTGCTGAGCAACATTCATTTGTGAACTTTGAATTCTAAGCCTCGTCACGACATTGCTGAACCAGGAATCATAACTAGCTCTACGCTTATGACTGGTGTCTGATGAATACTTTAGATGGAGAGGAAGAGATAGCTGGGCTCGACCTGTGTCGCCCAGTGAAATTTTCCTATAGCACTCATTTCTAGGTATAAATAAATACTAAATATACCAGAGAAAAAGCCATATGGAATCCCAGAGTTACTACCTCTGGCTCGCTCACCCTCAAAGGGTGTCGGTATAGCATCAGGGGGCGAGTGGAAGCCACTATCACAGATACTTCACCAAATAGATCTCTCCTCTCTCAAAATCCCCCTCTGCAGAGGTGCCATTACAACGGCTACCTTCCGCTCGCTACTACTAGTGCCTCTGCCAAGAATGACATTCCTTCAATAGCACTCGAAGCGTTAACACGTTTGTTTTTGCTGCAAGGTATTTTGTGATTTTTGGAAGTCATCATGTCTTCAGACCTTCAAGAAGCATCTTCATCTAAGTTGAGTATATTATTTATTGACTTTGAACGCGGTTAGGCAACTATGCATCAAGTATGGTGTAGTTTAATAACGAAGCATTGGCATGGGAGCCGAGCGTATCGCTGTTCCCGAGTCAGCCTTTTTGGATGCATTGTAGACCGCGTACTTAGTCATCTCAACTTTTTATTGCGGTGTATATTTTATGTTCACCTTTTTTGCACGTCACAGTATACGTTACTGTTGTCGTGAAATTTTACCATTTCGTTCCTGATGGGTACCGATAGGTTGGTGTATCACTGTTTGAACCATTACATTATTTAGCCTCTTTAGGGGGTTTCCCTCGTTTATCGTCAGTCCTTCATGAGCAATTCGGTTCCCTCACGATAGTGCAGTGTTTTTTTTTCAATCCTACATCATGCGAGAATATTGTGTTTGAGGCAACCTAGGCTAGGCTAGCGATACGCCATTTTAGTTTTGGGAGGTAAAGGAAACCCTCATTCATTTGCGGTGCTCATGCATGTAGTGTATGTGGTATTGTTTATTTTATTATGTTATAATATTATATTGCTAATTGTATTTTGATGAGGTTTGGAAGTCCACGAATATCTACCTACCCTAGCCTACCCGACCAGATCTAGGCTAGGTTTTGGAAGGTAGGCTAGGCGGTTGAGAGTACTTCACACTACCCATAATTGGTACTAGTCCTGGCTAACCTGACCAGACTGACATATTAGTTTTGGAGGGTGATCCATTACTAGAGAGTTCCTCTCTTGTTATGTAATGTAGGTGCTAGGCCTATCTTACTTGACCAGGTCGATATATTCGATTTTGGAAGGTTAGGTTAGGCTCTAGAGTGTCCTCTTTCGTGACGAACTAGTAGGCGCCAATCCTAGGCTACCTGACCAGATCGGGGTATCTGATTTTGGAGGGTTAGGCTAGGCTCGTAGATGGGCTTGCCTTTATTCATCGGTACTTCCAATAACTCCTTATCAATAAATTTTGTAAAGTATAGCCTTGGCCGTTACCTCCTTTAGGGTGTCATTTGGCCTGCCGTCTTCTGCCCCTTTAGTAGTAGGCTATTTCACGGCTTCTTGGAGGGTGGTAATCACCTGACCGGTTGCTGTTGCCAGGCGATTACTAGTTTATCTTTCTCCTCCGGGCTCCTCCTTCCGTTCCAGACTCGTTCCGGCGGTGCTTCGTTAGCTCGCTGACCAAGTAATCCTACTGGTGAACAGCAGCTGGAGCGTCTAGCACTGTTCCGGGGGATTAGTCGGAGGAGGTTAAGGATTAGAAGATTATGTAGTCTCTGTTGGTGTCTCCGGGCCTGTGTTTATTCTGGCGAGGTGTGGTCTACCATCACATTCGCCAGGATGTTATACGCCGGAGTTCTTAATACCTCTGTTCCCGCTGCTCTGTTTTCCGTATTTCTCTGGTGTTATTGCTGCTTCCCCACTCCAGTGGGGGCGGAACTAGGCTTAGAGAATGCGTTTCCAATTGACTTGGAAACCCCAGTGCGATCAGACTCAGGCTTAGGTTTTACCTTGTTTCCCTGTTCTGCTCATATCAGGCCAACTCCACCGGTCATAGCTATTGCGATAACGAGATTATGGATTCCGGAGCAGGCGGAGACATTCAGAGCTTTAATGTCAAGTAAAATTTTATTTAATAGTTGATGTTTACCTTTAGCTGGTTTTAGTAGAACTAGTCTAAGTGTACACATACTGCTGGAATTAACTCCGACGGAACTATTTTGATGATACTCATGCATCAATTCCAACTTACAGATGGTTCGCTGTCTGGAGTTGGGGTGCGCAGCCGTTCTCCAGCAAGCGGTGCAGATTGACGACCTCTTAGTCTGGCATCCAGACAGCTGCAAAGTGTGTTACGCTTTGGTTGGGAACTTGACTAATGAGTTCAGGGCTTTTCGAAGTCCATGATCCTTGGGGATAGGGCTGATTCTGTGATCCCCAAGGTGAAACCCTGAAAAACAAGTCCCTGCCAAAGGCTGCCAGACTAGCTAAGCCTTCTCCGGCGGGCTCCGCCAGGTTGTCATTGGCCCCCAAGCCTTTGGCTTCCTCAGCAAAAGCTACTCCCCCGCCTAAGGGGTCGAGAGCTAAGGGTTCTAAAGCCAGACCGACGGAGTCCGGCTTCGACCCTGATGCCTTCGCTAATCTTCTCATGGAGAAGATGGGCAGTATTGTGGACTCGAGATTCCAATCGATGTCCTCTCAGCTCGCCTCAGGTTTAGAGACATCGGGGCAGTCCATCCTGTCTCTGGCTCAGAGACTACAGACTCAGGAGAGCTTGCTGGCCGGACTTATCCAGTATGGAGGCACACAGCAGTCCTTTATTGTGTCGGATGCATCTAAGCTCCCGCCATTCGAGGACAACAACCCATGGTGGTTGGCGCTGCATGCTCCCTTTTCGGATGGCATGCTGACAATTGAAGGCTGCGGAACCCGTCCTGTGGAAGATTACGAGTTCTTCCCGGCGGACCTCCAATTTCTCTTCCCAGGCTACGCTCGGTTAACCGAGGAAGTGTTTGTCAGGGTAGACAGGGTCCCAAAGAAGACTGTGATCTATCCTAGGGATCAGGCACAGTCGGCATGGGTGTGCACTCTTTCGGAATGGGATTGCGTCAACACCAAGTTGACGTCACACAAAGGTTGCTACATCATGTTCGTGGTGGGGGATAACATCCCGACCCCTTGCACATCTAAGATCGCGGAGTTAACTCTGCAGGCCGAAATGGAGGAGAAGACAGAGCCTACCTCTCTGCTCTTTTCCGGAGATTTGGAGTGCTGGGTGGGCGCTCCAGAAATTTTCACAGTGGGCAAACTGAATCGGGAGTGTGCTTCCACACAGTTTAGTGAACAGTTACCTAGAATTCCGGATGCCATGGTAAAGGCAGAGTTTGAGGCAAGTGTAGACTGAGTAGGTCGATCAACTCGGTTACTACTTCAGAGTTGACGGCCTCTGTCTACGCTGAGGAACCTCTATTCCGGGTCCTAACAAAGTCGCTTCTGCAGACTTTCCAGTGTGACCTGTATGACTTTGTGGTTGCTAGGCGGAACTGCAGGAAGCATGTCTTTGCCAATGCTTCCATCAGACAGTAGCCTAATAAGCTTATTAAGGCATCGATCTGGGGACCCAACCTCTTTCCTGATGACGTGGTTAACAGCGTCATCAGTGAGGCGGCTAGGGCTAACCAGAACCTTCCTGTCTGCTGGGGCCTTCCCTCCAAAAGGAAGTTTGAGACCTCCGGACTGCAAGCCAAGGGTAGGAATAGGGCCAGGAAGTATCAGCCCTTCCAGACCTCTCAGACACAGATGGTGGTGCAAGCAGTTCCCGTCTCCCAGCTTGGTCAACCTTCGACCTCTAAGGCACGACCACAACAACAATTTGTACTGCTACAGAGTCAGCCAACTCAACAGTCCTCGAGTTCGGCTACTTTCGTGACGTCCCCGGCCTTCAACGCTTCGTTTGAAGCGCAATGGGCGTTTCAAGGCTATAATAGGCACGCAGAGCAGAGCAAGAGGAGCTTACCGGCACAGAGCTGGTTCCAGAGCTCTCTCCAGAGGCAGAGGTTTCAGAGGAGGCAGAGGAAGTACGACCTCATCCAGTCAATGAGCCTCTCCAGGTAGGCGGGAGACTGTACCTGTTCCAGGACCATTGGACCTTCAGTACATGGGCCCACAGTATCGTATCAAAAGGTCTGGGGTGGAGATGGATAAAAGGGCCTCCTCCACCAGTCAGCTTCCACCAAATTCCAACGGCAGACCTTCTTCAAAAGAAGGCAATAAAGAAAGTCAGTCACTTGAAATTTCAAGGACGTTTGTTCAGTGTACCAAAGAAGGACTCGGACGAATGAAGAGTGATTCTGGACTTGTCCCATCTCAACTCATACATTCAATGCGACAAGTTCTGCATGCTAACCGTCTCGCAGGTGCGGACCTTACTTCCCCGTAGGGTCGTCACCACTTCTATCGATCTTACAGACGCTTACTATCACGTTCCGATAGCAAGAAACTTCTCTCCCTACCTAGGCTTCAAACTAGGAAAACAGGCTTACTTATCCAGTCATGCCATTCGGGCTCAATATAGCGCCCAGAATATTCACCTAGCTAGGAGAGACAGTAGTGCAGGAACTAAGAGCTCAGGGGGTGATGCTAGTACCTTACCTAGACGACTGGCTCATTTGGGCAACCAACGACAAGGAATGTCGCAGGGCAACAGCCAAAGTAATAAAATTTCTAGAGTATCTGGGATTCCAGATAAACAAGAAAAAGTCCCGTCTCATTCCGGCGTCTCGCTTTCAATGGTTGGGGATTCAGTGGGACCTAACCGCACACAAACTATCTCTTCCGCTGAACAAGTGCAGAGAGGTAGCGAAAGCTACGAGACAATTCCTCAAAAACAGACGGGCTTCTCGTCGTACCCAAGAAAGAGTCTTAGGTTCACTTCAGTTTGCTTCGATAACAGATGTTCTGTTGAAAGCCAGACTGAAGGACATCAATCGGGTATGGCGGAAAAGAGCCAACAGCAGGCTCAGAGACAAAATCTCCTTGATTCCGCTCATACTAAGGAAAAGACTTCGTCCATGGACGACAGTCAAGAGTCTTTCCAAGTCAGTGCCGCTACAATTTCCCCCACCATCTCCAGTAGTCCACACGGACGCCTCTCTGAGCGGATGGGGGGGCTATTCTCAGTACAAGAAGGTTCAAGAAACATGGTCGACAGCATTCCGCCAGTTCCATATCAAAGTACATGTACTAGAAGCAATGGCCATTTTCTTGACCCTGAAACAACTAGCTCCAGCCAGGAATATTCATATCTGACTAGTCTTAGACAGTGCAGTGATAGTTACTGCATAAACAGAGGAGGCTCCATGTCGAGCCACATAAATCAGGCGATGATAGCAATCTTTTTGTTGGCAATGAAACATCATTGGCACCTTTCAGCCACTCACCTGGCAGGAGTACGAAATGTCATTGCGGACTCACTGTCCAGAACAACTCCGCTGGAGTCAGAGTGGTCCTTGGACGCAAAGTCATTCAATGGGATCTGCCTACAAATTCCAGGCCTTCAGGTAGACCTGTTCGCCACGGAGTCCAACCACAAACTTCCATGTTATGTGGCTCCCAATTTGGATCCTCTGGCTCACGCCACAGATGCGATTCCATAGACTGGAACAATTGGCAGAAGATTTACCTTTTCCGCCAATAAACCTCTTGATGAGAGTTCTACACAAACTCAGATCTTTCAAAGGACAGATAGCACTGGTAGCACCCAACTGGCCGAAGAGCAATGGGTTTCCTCTTCTACTAGAGTTGAAACTCCGTCCCAGACGGATTCCCAACCCAAAGCTGACTCAGGTGGTACAAACTCGGACTGTGTTAAGCTTCCTCAAAAATTCTGAGTGCCCTAACTTTATGAACTTCATGAAGTTTGCGGCACAAAAGGATGCTAATATTGACCTGCTAAACACTCTGTTCGTGGAGTCAGACAAAAGAGAATTGACACTCCGGCAGTATGATTTGGCAGTGAGGAAGTTAGCCATCTTTCTAAAAGAATCAGATGTTCAGACGATGACTATGAATCTGACAATTTCATTTTTTAGAACTCGGTTTGAAAAAGGCTTAGCTGCTAGTACCGTTATTACAACTAAATCTGCCTTGAGGAAGATATTTCAGTTTGGCTTTAATATTGTTTTAACAGTTTGTTCATGCAACTTACCTGACAGATATATATATAGCTGTATTCTCCGAAGTCCGACAGAATTTCAAAACTCGCGGCACACGCAGTGGGCGGCCAGGTGGTAGTACCCATTCCCGCCGCTGGGAGGCGGATATCAGGAACCATTCCCATTTTCTATTCATATTTTTTCTGTCGCCGGTCTGTAAACAACTGTTTACAGACCTCCGCCTAGGATTTTTGGATTGACTCGTTCTAAGTATCTGGATTGACTTTTGGTTATTGATTCTGGATTGTTGGATTGGCATACGCGATAGTGGACTGTTTTTTTATTTTGGATTGGCTTTTCTGTGAACGTGATGTCTGGATCAAGTTCAGTGAGTTTCAGAGTGTGTGTGAAGAGTGATTGCAAGGTGAGGCTACCTAAATCATCGGTAGATCCCCACACAGTGTGTAGGGGGCATGTATGTTTGTTGGATGATCGGTGCAATGAATGCAAAGGTTTGACCGATGTTGGATGGAAGGTGTATGATTCCTATCGGCGTAAATTGGAACGGGATAGGATCAGGAGGGCTTCCTCCAAGAGCGGTTCTTCGAAAGGTAAGGGAAGTAACATTTCACCTGTATTAACACCAGTAGAATTTGCTTCACCTAATCCTGTGTTGTTGCCTGCGGGCCCTGATTCTGTGTCTGGAGAAGGTAATGCCCTTTCTCTGATTCTAGAGTCGTTACGCACTCTAGAGTCCAAAGTGTTTGCCTCAGAAACCGGCTCAAGTAAAGTGTGTGATCGTGCCCCTAGTGTTGTGGAGGGGGCGTCAGATCGGCCCCATAATGCCTCTAGGCCTAGACCTCTATCGGACTCCCAGGACTCAGGGAGTGGGTATGTCGAAAGCCGCAAGAGGGTTACGGGGGCTCCCCACCGATCTGGCGTCCCTTCGGCAGGACCTGTTGTTAGTTCCCAGGCTGCCAAGGAGCGTGCACAGGCTCGCATCCTTAAGGACTGTCTTTCGTCCTCCGAGGCGCCCTCCCCGCGCAAGGGGTGGAGCGCTCGGAGAGACTCGCGTCCGTTGAAAAGGACTTTTCCGAGGGAGGACGCTTCACGTCCTCTCTCTCCGTTATCGTTGCGGTCTTCACCTGCGTCGTATGAAGCGTTTCCTCCGCAGAAGAGAGGTAGGACGTCGTCTGAGGACGACGCTGAGAAGCGCTTCTCTCGCGCTTCGGAGAGGCAGGTAGCTGTACCTGTGAGAAGGAAGGAGGCGTCCCCTCGCCCCTCGTCTTCTCGCAGGTTCAGCCCTTCACCTCCTCTAGTTTCTTCACCAACGAAGAATATTCTTGTGTCTCTTCAAGACCAATTGTCAGCTTTAATGGCTCAGAAGACTCGCCCAGCAGCAGTCGAGCCTAAGCGTAGGAAGGACGCCAGACTGCCTGTCAAGAGGACGAAGCAGTCCCCTTCTCCGTCTCCTCGTTCGTCTCTGTCTCCGCTTGCTTCTCCGTCGGAGCTTCCTCGTTCTCGTTCTATTGGTAGGAAGTCTCGTGGACAGGACGCTTTTCTTCCCTCTCGGCGTCCTGATCAGCCCGCGCGTCAGGACGCCTTTGAGGACGCTCGGCAGGACGCCTTGGAGGACGCTCGGCAGGACGCTTTTGAGGACGCTCGTCGGGACGTTTTGCTAGACGCTTTGCCTTTTGAGAAGGCTTTCGAGAGCGCCCAGAAGGACGCTTTGAAAGCGAAAGCTAGACGCTTTAGCGGGAAGCGTAAGGACGCTCCTCTAGAGCGAGTTAGAGTAGCCTCTCTTGACGCTCAGCGCGGTCAAGACGCTCTTCGTTCTTCGAGCTCTAAGGATCGACAGAAGGTCGGTCGCTTTGAAGAAGCTGCTACACCTAATCCTCGAAAGCCTTTGTTGAAGGCTAGACCCGTTGGGCGCACGCCCTCTCCAGAGGTGCAATCTCCTTTGCCTCTTAGGGAGGAAGGAGAGCTTAGTAGTCCGGCAGACTCAGTTGAGGAGGAGCAGCCTTCGGTTTCGTCTGTGTCAGATTACAAAGTGCTGGTTCGACTGCTACGCTCGTCTTTTGGAGAGAAGTTCCAGCCTGCAGCTCCCAAGTCTCCACCCTCTCAGTTTTCGTCATCTAAGTCTTGCAAGGTTCCGGAGTTTGTGGAAATGAAAACTTCTTTGTCCACCAAGAGGGCGTTTAAGAAGTTGCAAGATTGGATGGAATGTCGGAAGGATCAGGGCAAGTCGACTTTCGCCCTTCCTCCTTCAAGACTCGGTGGGAAAGGCAGCATCTGGTATGAGACCAAAGGAGAAGTAGGAGTTAAGATCCCGTCGTCTTCCCAAGGGGACTTTGCTAGTCTGGTCGATGCTCAGAAGAGGTCCCTTTTATCGACTGCTAAGATATCATGGTCGCCAACGGAGATTGATCATCACATGAAAGGACTGTTAAGGACTCTTGAGGTCTTTAACTTTCTAGACTGGTGCTTGGGAGTCCTGGATCTTCAATCTAGGAGTCCTGACTCGTTAAGTCTGGGGGAGCTGTCCAATGTGTTATCCTGCATGGACAAGGCCGTCAGGGATGGTTCGGAAGAGTTAGTGTCTCACTTCGGCACTGCTTTTCTCAAGAAGAGAGCGCTTTTCTGCAACTTTACGGCTAGGTCTGTTTCTACAACGCAGAAAGCGGAGCTTCTCTTTGCGCCTCTTTCGAACCATCTCTTCCCCCAGGCTATGGTAAAGGACCTGGCAGTGAGCCTACAGGAGAAGGCTACCCAGGACCTCTTGGCCCAGTCTTCAAGACGTCCCGCAGTCCCTACTACGTCTTCTTTTGGACGACCACCTAGGAAGGTTAAACCCTTTCGTGGCGCTCCTCCCTCGAGAGCTGCTCCTCGAGGGAGAGGGCTTTCAAGAGGAAGAGCTTCCTTCAAGCCTAAATCCTCTAAATGAAAATCAAGTCCTTCAGATGCCGGTCGGAGCCAGGCTAAAGTTCTTTGCGGGGGCGTGGAGAGAGAGAGATACAGATGCGTGGTCCCTCAAGATAGTGGAACAGGGGTACAAGATCCCCTTTTTGGACCCTCCTCCTCTATCCACAACTCCCAGAGATCTTTCCCCGTCATATCAAGGGGAGAAACGTCAGATTCTTTTCGATCTTTTAGATCAAATGATCAAGAAAAGAGCGGTGGAACAGGTCTTAGACCTGGGGTCACCAGGATATTACAACAGGCTTTTCCTGGTACCAAAGCAGTGCGTCAGGTGGCGTCCAGTCTTGGACGTGAGCAGGCTGAATCTTTTCATAGAAAAGAAAAAATTCAAGATGGAAACGCCTCAGTCGGTTCTAGGAGCCTTGAGACCGGGCGACTGGATGGTGTCCTTGGACCTACAGGACGCATACTTTCACGTTCCTATCCACCCTCTTTCAAGAAAGTTTCTGAGGTTTGTGTTAAAGGACAAAGTTTGGCAATTCCGAGCCCTTTGTTTCGGATTAAGCACGGCTCCGATGGTATTACCATGCTCATGAAGAACGTAGCGAGATGGTTACATTCTGCAGGGATAAGAGTGTCCCTGTATCTCGACGATTGGCTTATCAGAGCATCGTCAGAAGAGAGGTGTCTGAAGGACCTTCACTTCACGTTAGCCTTGGCGAGGTCCCTGGGACTTCTGGTCAACCTCGAAAAGTCGCATCTACGACAACACAGTCATCGTGTATCGGGGATTCAGATGGATTCAGTGGCTTTTCGAGCGTTTCCGTCCCAGGAACGACAGCTGCAAGGCTTAGAGAGAGTTTCGGCCTTCCTGGGGAAGGAAGCTTGCTCGGCGAGGGAGTGGATGAGTCTGCTGGGGACCATTTCCTCGCTGGAAAAGTTTGTTTCCCTGGGAAGACTACACCTCAGGCCTCTCCAGTTTTTCCTGGCAGAAGAATGGAGAGTCAAAGAGGATCTGGATGCGACCTTTATGATCACCAAATCGGTGAAAAACCATCTAAGATGGTGGTTAGATCCTCGGAAGTTTCGAGAGGGATTGTCCCTAAAGCTTCTGAGCCCCGACCTAGTGTTGTTTTCCAACGCCTCCGTGTCGGGATGGGGAGCAACACTAGGAGGGGAAGAAGTATCAGGCGCCTGGAGGGGGGAACAGGTGTCCTGGCACATCAATGTGAAGGAACTAGCGGCGGTTTTCCTGGCGCTACAGTTCATCCAGCAAAAGGTTGCAGAAAAAGTTTTCCAAGTCAACTCGGACAACACCACGGCCCTTGCGTACCTAAAGAATCAGGGAGGTACACACTCCTGTCCTCTATTTTACTTAGCGAGGGAGATTCTGCTGTGGGCAGATGCAAGGCGAATCAGGATCCTGACGAGATTTATCGCAGGAGTCCAGAACGTCAGAGCAGACCTTCTCAGCCGACAGGATCAGATCCTGCCGACGGAATGGACGCTGCACCAGGACGTCTGTCAGGAACTATGGAGACTGTGGGGACGTCCTTTAGTCGACCTATTTGCGACGTCGAGGATGAAGAGGTTGCCTCTTTATTGCTCCCCTGTGTTGGATCCGGGAGCAGTCGCTATAGACGCTCTGCTCTGGGACTGGACGAACCTGGACCTGTATGCCTTCCCGCCATTCAAGATCATGGGGGAAGTCATAAGGAAGTTCGCGGCATCACAGGGGACGAGGTTGACCCTGGTCGCCCCGATGTGGCCCGTGAAGGAATGGTTCACGGAGGTAATGTCCTTCCTCATAGACTTTCCGAGGACGTTGCCCTGGAGGAAAGATCTACTCAGACAGCCCCACTTCGCAAGATATCACCGAAACCTCTCCGCTCTGGGTCTGACTGTGTTCAGACTATCGAAAAGTTGGCCAGAGCGAGAGGTTTTTCTAAAGCAGCTGCGAAAGCGATCGCCAACGCAAGGAGGACTTCCTCGAGAGCTGTTTACCAGTCGAAGTGGGCTTCCTTCAGGGCATGGTGTAGAAAGGAGGGAATTTCCTCTTCCACTACCTCTGTGAGCCAGATAGCCGATTTCCTGCTATTCTTAAGGAATGTGCAGAAGCTGGCAGTCCCGACCATCAAGGGATATAAGAGTATGCTGTAAGCAGTCTTCCGACACAGAGGCCTAGACCTTACTGACAACAGAGATCTTCACGATCTCTTGAGATCGTTTGAGACTACCAAGATACCTCAGGCGAGGCCTCTTTCTTGGAACTTAGATTTAGTTCTTAGACTGTTGATGTCGAGTCCTTTCGAGCCTCTCCATGCAGCGTCTCTTAGGAACTTGACGAAGAAGGCTCTTTTCCTAACTGCTCTGGCGACGGCGAAGAGAGTTAGCGAGATTCAAGCCATTAGTAAGCAGGTGGGCTTCAAAGGTGACAATGCTGTCTGCTCTTTGAGTCCCACTTTCTCAGCGAAAAATGAAAACCCGTCTAACCCTTGGCCAAGGAGCTTTGAAATTAAGGGTATGACAAGCCTTGTGGGCCAAGAACCTGAGAGAGCCCTGTGCCCTGTCAGGGCTCTATAGTTTTATGTTCACAAGACAAAGGAGGTACGAGGTCCCTCAGATAATCTGTGGTGTTCGGTAAAACGACCCGATATACCATCATCCAAGAATGCTTTGGCGTTCTTTCTGAGGGACGTGATTAAAGAGGCTCATTCGTCTTACCAGAAGACCGATTTGAGCCTCTTGCGAGTGAAAGCTCACGAGGTCAGAGCTGTCGCAACCTCGCTTGCCTTCCAAAGGAACATGTCGATCAAGGACATCCTTGACGCCACCTTTTGGAGGAGCAACTCAGTATTCGCCTCACACTACTTGAGAGATGTGAGAACGATATACGAGGACTGTTGTTCTCTTGGGCCATACGTTTCTGCAGACACAGTCTTGGGGGCTGAAGGTAGCTCTCTCCCTATCCCTTAGTTAGGTTTAGGTTAGTTTTTAGTTGTGTTTTTTGGTTGTGGTGAGTCTTTGGTGAAGACCTCCCATCTCTTAGTTTAGTGTTCAGGGGGTCTTGGATAGTTGGTCAGGTGGTGGTCAGTTGCTTCGTTGCCCTCATATGTATGGCTCGATGGTCTTGTCACGTTGAGGTCACGTCCCCGTTGACAGAGCATCCAGAGCGCACCAGCACTACAGGTCTCCACCTGGCTGGCAACTCTGATTAAGCACAAGCAGGCTTAAGTGACAGTAATCACAGAGTCTACTTTGCTAACAGGTGAGGAACCAAGGTGTACATCATCTACTTAATTTAAGTTTCCTACAAATCCTATTCTGTCTCTTCCCACCATCCGAAGGTGGGATTCAGCTATATATATATCTGTCAGGTAAGTTGCATGAACAAAATGTTATTGTTATAATACAATTAAGTTTGTTCATACTTACCTGGCAGATATATATAATTAAGTGCCCACCCACCTCCCCTCAGGAGACAGTGGCACTGAGAAAATATGAATAGAAAATGGGAATGGTTCCTGATATCCGCCTCCCAGCGGCGGGAATGGGTACTACCACCTGGCCGCCCACTGCGTGTGCTGCGAGTTTTGAAATTCTGTCGGACTTCAGAGAATACAGCTATATATATATCTGCCAGGTAAGTATGAACAAACTTAATTGTATTATAACAATAACATATTCGTACTTCTCGTCTATCCCTAGAGCATGTGCTTGTCTGAGACCGGTAGACCGTCCTCACACGGTCTCCTGGTTTTTAAATGACGTACTCAGGTTGGCTTCAGATACTGATAATGAATCATGCTCATATATAACCCTTCTCAGGAAAACATTATTTTTAATGAGTCTGGCCTGAGGTGCCAGAATATCTGAACTGTCGGCTCTCTCTAGAGAACCAAATCATATTGATTTCCTCCCGTCAGGAGAAGTTCTGCTCTCTCCAGATCGGAAATTCTTAGCAAAGAATGAAGACCCACAGAACAGATGGTCTCCATGGAAGATTGTCCCTCTTCCACAGGACCCATCATTATGTCCTATTATTACATTAAAATCTTATCTGGGCAGAACTTCTAAAAAGTCTTCAGGCCCTCTTTTTATTAGAGAGAATGGTGGAACCATTTCCTTGAAGGCCATTAGACAACAAATTCTTTATTTTATCAAACAAGCCAATCCGGATTCAGTTCCTCATGTCCATGATATCCGAGCAGTGGCTACCTCAGTTAATTATTTTCATCATATGAACTTCGATAATCTTAAAAAATATATGGGTTGGAAATCTCCCACAGTATTTAAACGCCACTATCTGAAGTCTCTAGAGGCCCTTAAATATTCGGCAGTGGCTGCAGGGAACATTGTCTCCCCTGATACAGCCTAGTTATGTTATTGTAAATTTGTATATTATTATTATCATTGTTTGTGCTATTAATTACCTTTTGGTACTCCCTCTCACCTACCTGCCTCGCTTGTAATCCCTGCCTTTCTGCCTTTTGTTCCGGACTGGATTGCTTATCAACCCACTCCTGTACTGGTACATAGTTCATTAATTTGTTTGTTTTTATGTTCATTACCTGTTGTATTTTTCCTGGTGATGGTATGGATTTGGTCATATTAGATGTTATTTACCAATTGTATTTTGCTAGCCTTAACTTGGATTATTAAAACAATAATTATAAGGAATTTTTATTTTACCTTTCATATAAAGTTTTTTGTTTACATTCTATTTCCAAGCTTGTATGGCCAATTCTCTGTTACTATTTCACTGATGAACACAGGTCGAGCCCAGAAAAGGGATTTTGACAAAGGGAAAATCTATTTCTGGGGGAGGACCTGTGTCGCCCATTGAACCCATCCCTCTTTTTCATTTCCCCACCCTTTAGCTGGTCCAAGCTTGGGTGTGTATTTCAGGAATGGCGTTCTTGGCAGAGGCAGTAGTAGTAGCAAGCGGAAGGTAGCTGTTGAAACGGCACCTCTGCAGAGGGGGATTTTGAGAGAGGAGAGATCTATTTGGTGAAGTATCTGTGATAGTGGCTTCCACTTGCCCCTGATGCTATACCGACACCCTTTGAGGGTGAGCGAGCCAGAGGTAGTAACTCTGGGATTCCATATGGCTTTTTCTCTGGTATATTTAGCATTTATTTATACCTAGAAATGAGTGCTATAGGAACATTTCACTGGGCGACACAGGTCCTACCCCAGGAATAGATTTTTCCTTTGTCAAAACCCCTTTTTTAAAAAAAATCTACACTTGAAATCTTTGATAGTTGTCTAATGAATAAGTCTAATGAATAAGCAAACTTATCTTTGATAGATGAGAGATTCAGTTAGGATTACTCCTATATATTGGTGGCCAGTGAATACCACGGATAGGGAGGGAAACCATTTCAATGATGCATGCATTTTTTCTTCAAAACCTAAAGAATACATTTTATTGGGAGATACTTTATTAACTTCGGCCCAATCCTTCCATCACTCCTATACGCCACCTCCGCTCTCTTCTACATCTCAGGCGACTCGAACCGACACTCGTGTTACACCCTGTAGCCGTCAAAGAGCAACCCTTGATTAAAGCAGTAGGTTTTTCTTTAAAAAAAAAGAAACATATGAAATAGACTTAAATGAGAATGTCATCTCATATTTCTTATCCTTTCAGCTACTTATAATATGCTTATGGTAGTAGGTCTAGGTATACATGTGAAACTAATTAATTTCTATTTAGAAGAAATGAATAGCTACAGAAAGATCAACCTAAGAAAGCTTTAATGAAAGTAAGCCTTTCTTAATGTATTTGTCAGTTTTGACTCCCACAGCTTTCCAACGTGTCCAGATGAAACAAGATGATATGCAAGGAATTCGATAAAAAAATAAGACAATTATATTAGTTTGATTTTTTTATGATTGCTTTTTGACTTTGACTCAGAGTTAATTATGTTAAGCAATTTATGAAAAGGATAAGGAGAAAGGCGAACATGGCTAATAAAACCAGAATAATGGAAATAATCAAATAAAGCAGATTTATAATATATATATATATAGATATATATATATATATTATATATATATATTTATATATATATATATATATATTATATACGTATGTATATACAGTGGTACCTTGAGATACGAAAGGCTCAACTTACGAAAAACTCGAGATACGAAAACCAATGCAAAAAATTTAACGGCTCTACATATGAAAAGTTTTCAAGATACGAAAGGTATCTGGGCGTTATGTTGAGCCCGAATGGCATTACTCTGAAGGAGTAAGCCTTCTTCCTAGTTTGAAGCCTAGGAACGGATGGAAGTGTCTTGCTATTGGAACATGATAGTAGGCATCTGTAAGATCTATAGAGGTGGTGACGGCCCCACGGGGAAGTAAGGTCCGCACCTTCGAAATGGTCAGCATTCTGAACTTGTCGCAGAGAATGAATGAGTTCAGATGGGACAAGTCTAGGATTATTCTTCGCTTTTCTGAGCCTTTCTTTGGCACGCTGAACAAGCGTCCTTGAAACTTTAAGTTCTTGACTCTTGATACTACCCTTTTTTGAAGAAGTTCTTGGGTATACTCTATCAATTCCGCTGTTGGTTTTTGATAGAAGGCGTTGGATGGAGGAGGACCTTGAAGCCAACTCCACCCTAGACCTTTGGTCACAATGCTCTGAATCCCCACCGGTGACGGTAGAGGTACAGCCTCCCTCCTACCTTGGGACTCTCACTGGTTTGCTGATGGGTGTCCACCGCGTGCTCCACGGAAACCTTTGACCCGGTAGGTGGCTCTTCCGGCTGCCTCTGGCGAACCTATTAAACGCTTGAAACGACTGCGATTCAAACGTCGCATTATAGGCCGGAGAGACAACAAAGGAGGTTGAAGCCTGGGGCTGCTGGGCGGTTTGTGTCAAAAGCACAAACTTCTGTTGAGGCTGTGTTTTAGACGTGGACGGTTGCGGTACTTGGGGTACCGGAACCGCCTGCATCAGAGCTTGTTGAGGAGCCTGGAAGGGCTGGAACTTCCTAGGTCTCTTCTTGGATTTCGGGTTCGATCCGGCGGACTCGGGTTTCCTTTTGGGGACGAGTCCCCACCGGATCTTCAAGCTCTGGTAAACTCTTGAAGCCTCGTACAAGACTTCATTCACCTCGGGAGTGGGAAAGAGGTGTGTGCCCCATATGGATGAGGCAATCAGCTTGTTCGGTTCATGGCGGATTGTAGCCTCCGCCAGAACATGCTTCCTACAGTTCCGCCGAGCTACGATGAAATCATATAAGTCACACTGCATTGTATGCAGTAGTGACTTGGCCATGACCTTAAACAACGTCTCTTGTCCGTAGACAAGAGCCGTCAACTCCGTCATAGTCAGGGAACTGAGGGACCTGCTGAGTCTCATCCGGGCGTCATACTCAGCCTGTATCAGGCCCTCTGATAGTCTAGGCAACTCGCTGAACAGCGTAGTAGCACAGTCCGGCTTGAGCTTGCCTACAGTAAAGGTGGGAGCTGCCTCTACGAAGCAGTTCTCAGATCCGGGGAGCAGAAGGGAAGTTGGTTCCGTCTCCTGGAGCTGGGGCATGGGCTCGTCCTTCATAGCTCCCTGGAAAGTGGACTCCCCCACTTTAAAGGGTGGAAGCGGGGTGCCCTCATTGGCTGTGAAGATTGTAAATGGGCTCTTAAATGCAGTGAGCCTCGTATTACAGCACTCCCATTCCTCTAAGTTCCGGAGCCAAGCTTGTTGGGCTTGTTCCCGGGGAAGGATTACAGTTTCCTTAGGGACTTTATCCTCCCTCATCATGGCCACATCTGTTAAGCGAATGTAACCGATGAAAGGGGGCTGGAGTCCCTCAGGATAGAACTCGAAGTCCTCTAGTCTTCGAGTTCCACAACCCTCAATAGACAGCATACCCCCTGAAAATGGAGCGTGTGCCGCTACCCTCCATGGGTTGTTCGGTTTAAATGGAGGGAGGTTTGACGAGTCCGGCATGAGCAAAGGTAGAGCTGCTTGCCCGGACTGTGATTGTCCTGCTGCCAAAGTGTCACAGATACCCGCCACTACGTTCTCCTGGGCTACCATCCTCTCCGATAAGGATTGAATGGATTGGCCTGATGCTTCTACCGTGTTTGAGAGTTGGGCGAACATCTCCTGGAACTTGGATTGGACCAAGTTCCCGACGACGTTGCCCACCTGCTGCAAAATGCTGGCAGAAAACGCATCAGGATTGAAGGAGGAAGACAGCCTTCTCCTTGGAAAGCTTTGACCTTGACCCCTTTAGTGGGGGAGTGGCTTTTGCCTTGCCTGCTCCGGGATGGTGAGCCGGTGGCTTAGTGACTAGGCTGGTTCCTGACTTTCTTGGCAGGGATTCTGTTTGGACTTAAAGTCCGTCGCAGCTTTAACTTTGGGGACCACTAAAGAAGACTTTGGTCTGACTGACCGAGTCCTATCAGTGATCCCCGGAAAGAAGTGGAAGTAGAAGGGGTAGAAGTTGAAGTTGGGCTCAAGGATAACCCTTGAGCCCCTAAAAGAACTGCCTCACTACCACCCTTACCATTGCCCATGTCGTCGATAGCCATGGGCTCCGTATCTAAGTCGAGGGCCGCAACATCTCCCACGACTCCTTCCGATGCCTTCGTCTGCCGGAAGTGCGACCGCAGCCTGGATCTTTGAAATCAGAGGCGCCGCCACCTTAGGGCCCACCACCGAACCCTTCGTCGCTCCAGGGAAGACGAGGGTGGACATGTCCTGGGATAAGATGTAGGGCTGGCCTTTGGCGGAGTTCCTCCCAAAACCGCCGACCCAGGTCTTCATGGTGGCCAATGCTGCATCCCAGACCGCTTCCAAACCCTGTAAGAGGGGTTATTATTAGTACTTAATACTAGAGGTAGACTTACCCTAGTACGGTATCATAAATATAACTTATTGATTGTCATTATATCATTATATACAGTCCGGAGTATGACATACCTCGGAGGTGGCTTCGGTTACCAAGGCATAGCAAACCGAACAGTTTTCGTGGTGCCAGACCACGAAGTCCTCTAGGCGCACCGCGCATCCGGCATGGGCCCGGCAGACTACATGCCCACAAGGATCTTGAAGTACTGCGTTGCAGCCCTCCTCCAGACAACAGGTAACCTGTAAGTCAAATGATACATGAGTAACATCACCAACCTTCGGAATGGTTCCGTGGCTTGTACGCGATCAGCTGGAGACACTCTCAGCCGGGTGAACAGTCACGCGGTGTGAAAGGCTAGCCAGTCCAAAGAAGGCCCATCGGCCAACTAGAAGCCGTATAAAAATAGCAACACATAATATAAACTTGTCCAAACGGGGAGAAGAGAAAGAAAAGAGAAAGCAGTACGAGAGAGAAAGGGTTTGTCCTTAGAGAGGTTAGACTAATCGCAAATCCAGAGATTTGGGTGTGTTAGCCTAGCAACTCAGAGCGGCTAGCCTATATGCCGTGTCGAGGTAATCGGGGGGGCAGGCGGCTAGGGAACCTCAAGGATGACAAAGGTTACGTAGGAACTAAGTTCTTACGTAAATAAGGCAAGAGAGTCTTGAAGATCTATCCTACCGCAAAGACAACATGATCTGACTATGCTAGGAGGTAACGGTGTAGGCTACTATCCAAAAGCATGCGGTCGGAATAGGCTATATCCCCGTGAATGGACTAGAAATAAAATAAAAACGCCAAAACTAACTGCACGTAAGAATAATACCAAATAAAGTACTGCTCTAAAGAAGGATCGAGCCCAATTAGTATGGGGGACCGATTGGTGCACAAAAAAGACCGCCATGCGGTCGACGAGTCATGAATGGCGGCACGGGAACGACGACGCTCTCGCTGCCGCTCAATAAAACTCACATAACTTGGCTTAATAACCAAAGATCATTCTGAAATGATCCTAAACGTAAATAGCAGTACTTAACTTGGATGCAGAAGCTTGGTGATCCATGTTGAAGATAATTCCAGAACGAAAAACACTGCACGAGAGAAAAACGCGTGGCGTCAACAATGCTATCGAAAGGAAATGAAAACAAAGACGCTAGCTGTAGTAGTAGTAGTGGGTAGCGGGGCCTTAGATCGGCTCCTCTGTAGATGGGGGATTTTGAGGAAGGAAGAGACTAAATGGCAAGGGACCTCTGGTAGTGGTTTCCACTCGCCCCAGATACCATACCGACACCTTTAAATAAAGGTGAGCGAGCCAGAATATTGTGGCATTACCATTTAACTTTTTTCTCTGGTATTTATAGCAATATTTATACCTGAAATGAGTACTAAAGGAACATTTCACGGAGCGACACAGGCTGAGCCCAGAAATATATATATATATATATACACAGTATATATATATATATATATATATATATATATATATATATATCTATATACTATATATATATATATGTCGATTTAAATATTCATCAATACTACGTATCCGAGAGAGTATACTGCTGAAAATAGACCTAGGCTAATCATGTGGGAAAATCAGAAGTCCAATTTAGGCCCACTAAATGTGTCATGCAAGTTATTTTATTGATCAAAGAACAAAATTCATTTTCAAAGAATGTTAATGCCTTGATGTATTATTTATCGGCTGTAGGAGACGAAATGACAACACCCCAGTGCAGTACGATACTTGAGTCAAGACTCGAGCGGCAGCAAAGCCAACTTCAAAATCTTCTGTATGCTATCACGAAGCTAAAGTTGAGAATGAAGTAAGAAATCGTGGACCCATCGGTATATATTTTCCTTACTCTACAAAATAATTATCTTTAATACGTTGAATAAGTCTACTCACTTCTAATGTAGTAATTTATTTCAAGTATAGCACCTTTGAAAGGAAATGTTATTTATTGTTAAGTAAATAATCTGGCACCTGCATATGGCAATATTTCCATAACAAACAATGAATTAAGAAACTACGCCAATTCTTCGTTGGCTGTCCGTACATACCAGTAGCTAAAATTTTAAAATCAGGGTAGCGATTCTTTTGTTTTGGTGTAGGTTGGTACCTTGCCCACTACCGGGGAATAGGTAAACAACTTGGCAAAAGAAGCTCAATTTTATTTCTACCGGCTTTCGACGAAGGTCGTAAACTGTATCTTTCTATGAATTTTGATTTTGTTTGTTGAGAGTTTTCAGTACCTTTGGTAAAGTACTGTGATTCTTTTGTCATAGCCATTCAGCATTTGTTAGCCAGTCGGGCATAATTACCAGTACTTTGTCCAATTTAAGGTTTTCAGTCTGCTATTATGAGCTCTTATCTAGAGATGTGTGACTTGAGTAAGTCAAGTGCCTTTGCTGCATTACATGGTTAACTCCAGCAAAGTATGATTCCCATTCTGTTTATACTAGATGTAGGGGTCAAGTTTGCACTATTGATTCAACTTGCAATGAGTGTATAGGCTGGGATGAAAGACAATGGAGGGTTCTGTCTTCTTACCGTTCAAAGTTAGTAAAAGATAGGAAGCGTAAGGCTACTGCTAGGTACGAAAGGTCATTTACTAGCCAGGAATTTTCCTCTAAAGTGCCTGTGATTTGTTTTGTCCTCCAAACCCAGTCTATCCTCTCTTCCACCTAATCCTGTTCCCGGCTCCTATGCTTCCGATCCCACTGTCATTGCCAGTCTCAATGCAAAGTTTTAACCTAAGTTTGAGCTATTAGCGTGAATGCTTCTTGATAAAGAAAAAGTAAGGTATTAGTGGAGCTGGCTGTCCATCCTGCCTATTCTCCTAGGCGAAGGTCTCTTACATACTCGTCCGCTCCTGGGAGAAGTCATGCCTGAGGCCCAAGGAAGGTTGGTGGGGTCTGCCCATGAGCAGTCACCCCCTGCATCTGTCGGTGTTTCCCAGGTAGTGAAAGACAGCCATTGGAAATGCGTCTTGGACAATGGTCATCATCTTTCTTCAAGCTCGGATTCGTCTAGTCTGGAGGACAATTCCAGACCACTGAAAAGGTCTCCAGTGGACTGGTCTTGTACTCCTCAGGTACTGCCTAAGAAGTTAAGGGGACCGTCCGCTATGATGTCTATTTTTTTTATTTATTACGCAAAATACATAATTTTCATATATGTTTTAGATATATATAATACCTTCATCATATAAAAATTTCAAGTCATTTGATCAAAAACTTTTTGTTTTATTAGCAAAAATCATGATTTAAAAAAAAAAAAATGGTAGAGTTTTCTACGCTAATATGACATCAGTTGTATTGAAAATCATACCATAAAAACTTCTTTATATACGGAACAATTCTGTGTGACAGAATTTTGATTTTTTAATTTTTTTATTTTTTATGAATTTTTTTTTTTTTATTTAGACACTCAAAAAATTCTAAAAAAAAAAAAAGAAAAAAAGAAATCAAAATTCTGTCACACATAATTATGGGATTTTTATTCCTCTTTCCAATGATATCTTTCTCTCTAAAATTGGATAATAAATAACCGAGTAATGGTTACGGACATGCGCATAAGTATGTTTTTGAGTTATGAAGCTCCCAAAGATTTTTGCTATGATAAATTTTTGCGCTTTTTTCTTATAAAAGTCAAAACAACATTATTATAATTACTTTATTTGTACTTTTATTGTTGATTTCTACATCAAGGATCGTGGTCCTACCCCTAAAAGTGGTGTTAATACCCTCAGCGTGACACCAGATAATGATGTTGACGGCGAGACAGGAGACAATGAGGGCAGCTGAAAACAATTAATTTTCGTGTTTTTCTTTCGGCACACTCCTGGCCTTCACTAATTTTGCTAGCCATAGTTGCTGAGTAGCCTTCTTGATCTTAAGTAACATCGGCATTGCTATAAGTTCACTAAGAAGTTATGAAAACAACGTAAATAGCTAGTAACCAAACGCAAGTGCCTACGTGCGTGTAACTGCTTTGACGTCTGTGGCGTAACTGAGTCATTCTCCGAGTCTCGCCTATAAATAACCGCTCTGAGCAGCTCGCTTCTCACCCAGTGTGTCACAGTACCTTTCATTGCTACCAGATGCATGAGAATTTCGAAAAAAAATCTTAAAAAATCGCTGTATATATGCAAAAATAAACACGCAAAAACGATTCTGTCAAACTCAAGTCATACAGACGACGCAGTTACGATGACGTCATCATTTAAAAACCGCTATATCTTCATTATTTGTGAAAATAATTGGCTGAAACTTCTGGAAAGCATGCACGGCATGTTTCTGCATAGATACAAGTAATAACTAGATTTTTTATTTTTTCAAGCTGACATGTCATCCGCCATAGCGGACGGTCCCCTTAAAGGAGGTTAAACCTTCAATAAGTTGCTGGGATAGCCCAGAGACTTTTCTTCAGAAAATTCTCCTGGTAAACTTCCGGAAGGAGGCTTCCCAACCTGTAGTGAGAAGTAATTGTCCAAGTTCGGTGTGAACATCAGCGTCAGTGTCGTTTTAGGCTCTTCAAGCTGTACCCATTCCAGTTTCTTTTACCTCTCGCTCTCTGAAATTAGTTATTGTACAAGATAGTGCTTTAGCTCACAGGCGTCTTAGGATGCCAGGGTGCAATTTGTCTATTGCTGTGGCTCCTGTATGTGCAGTTTCTATTAACCACATCTGTTTCCGAGTCTATATCGACTCTGGATCCTTTGTTGGCGCATGAGCACCCATCAGTACCTGAGACTTCGACACATGATCTTACAGCAGCGCAGGAGTGCCCATTAGTGCCAGAGTTCCCTTTTCCACCTGCACCTGAGTCTTGTGGCACCAATTCTGCCTGTGGCTCCTCATATTTCATCGTTTTTAGTTAACACAACCGACTCTTTGTCACCTGTGTCTTCTGCGGAAGAGGAAGAGCTTGATGATATTTTCATCACAAAAAAGGGTGACAGTGACACAGATGAAGTGGTAAATAAACTCTGAGCACTCGGCGTTAAATTTTACTGTAGAAAAGAGTGATCAGAAAATGCTTCCTTTCTTGGACATACTTGTGACAAGAAAAAAAAACAAATACAATACTACCATATACTCTAAAACAACAGATGCTGGGAGATCTTTAAATGCAAGAGGAGAATACCCTGATGCATATAAACAATCTCTTGTAAATGCATAAATAAAACACGCCATAACACACTATTCAATGTGGAAGGCAACAAACAAGGAAATCAAGAGTTCAACAGCTACTCGTAAATGATGGCTACCCACATAATATGATCCAACAAGTGGTTAAAATGAGATTAGAGGATTTCCATACCCAATACTTAGGGACAACACACAAGAAAAAGACAAAGAAATAGTAATATACCATCATATATTATACAACAAACACCACGAAGATGAAAAGAAAGCCATCCTTGGTATACTGCAAAGAGGAACCAACCCCATAGTACCATAGAATAAAATAACACCAAGAATTTACTGCAAATTGAACCTTACGGCCTTACTAATAATGAAAAATAGTGTTGCCCCAACGATGGAGAAAGAGGTTGAACCTGATTTAGCATATAAGTTTGTCTGTGCTGACGAATGTAGGTAAATGAAAGAAACATTCAGTACGATATATGAACATTGATGTACATGTATTGCATTCTCTAATTTTCGTATTCATTTATATACCTCCCTAAGTATTTAATGTATGTCATTCTCATTTATCATGTACAATATGTAATGACTGAATCTCGCCTGTCTGGCAGTCATGTTTCGCCAGTACGGCACTGCTCTGTATTCCTTGCCTTGCACATAATTTCTGGGCTCAGCTCGTGTCGGCCTATGAAATATCCTTAAGTTCATTACTTCTAGGTAAATTGATCCTAATATTACCAGAGAAAAAATAAAATCAAGAAAATGTCAGTTAAACTGACTCGCTCTCTCTATAAAAGAAGTGTCGGTATGGTAACAGGGGCGAGTGAGATCACTACCACGAGTCATTTACCATTTAGACCTTCCATCACAAAATCCCCCACCTGAGAGAGCTGATACCAAAGGGTGATGCGTCCGCTACTACTACTACTACCGACGCCAAGCGGAGAGCAGCGCCTCTAGCGGCCATCCTTTATAATTAGCTCGACAACGCCAGTTGTGATTCTTTTGCTCGTGTTGTTTTTGCTATTTTGGATTTACTTATTCCACGATGGAACGTGCTGCTATCGCTTCAGCTAAGTTAAGTGCCCGATAAGTAATAATTTTTGTATTTCAGTCTTCCAGGGACCAGTATTTTCCGTTTTTATACATTCAACTTACCTGTCAGATATATACATAGCTATTACTCCGTCGTCCGACAGAAATTCGAATTTCGCGGCACACGCGGCAGGTAGGTCAGGTGATCTACCCCCCCGCCACTGGGTGGCGGGAATAGGAACCATACCCGTTTTCTAATTCATATTTTTTCTGTCGCTTGGAATGTAAACAACGTTTGCAGTTCCTCCTGATGGATTTTCGTGTTTCATCGCCATCGATCGTCTGGGCTAACTTTTGCAGGGAAGTAATGGATCTTTGGTTCGGCATACGCTTTTGTTAACTTTTAGAATTTTTTGATAAAATTAACTTCGAAAATTTAGAAGATTAGTGACGTGTAACTACCGAAGTTTTCGGTAGACACTCGTCCACTTTCACGAAAGTGAATTACGTATACTTTCATGAAAGGGAATTACTTATATTTATTCATTAATACAAATAAGTGTTAGAGTTTGATTGAGGAAATGTATATCTTTCTTCCTAGTTGGGGAAGTCAGAAAAGTAACTATCCTTTAGAAGCTTTATTAGCTCTTGTGTTAACGAGCAATTATAGTAGTAACAGTACTAGTAGTTGTTGCATCCTCATCACCTTCTTACTCCGCAGAATCTACAATATCATATTTGCAAATTGTAGACTTTGGATATAGTTTCGAATGCGAACTCTTAGAACGTAAGAAGTGAATATAGTGTTCCCCCATTACAATGGAGGGTGCGTCTGATCGGCTCTGTCTCGCTCTCAGGTCTAGACCTCTTCCAAGCTCACAAGCCCAGAGGAGAAGGAATGTCGAAAACCGTAAGGAGGTTTCAGAGAATCCCCACCGGTCAGGCGTCCCTCGGCAGGTTCTGTAGAGCGTCCCAGACTGCCAGGGATAGCCATTGGAAAGGCATCCTAAAACAGTGTTTCTCCCTTTTTATGCGTACGGTTCCTCGATGGATAGAAGAACTTCAAATGAATGAAATTGGCGAAGATCCTCGTATAATGCCTTCTGGTAGAACTTATTCAAAATTAGAATGACCATTAATCGATCCACCTTTCGGAATCAGGCGAGCGATTTAGCGCCTTCTAATATTAGAGATCATTCGATAACATTTGTGATAAAGTCATTGTTTGTCGACATTTTTTTTCGCAACTAGACGAGAGCGCTATCCAATGGGGGTATGAAATTGTTATTTCAACATAAGATTCCCCATCGGTGCATTTTTAGATATAAATCTATTATGATGAGAACGATTTAGATTGTTTGTCAATCGAATGAATTATATGGATCTCGTTGAGTGATAAAGCATATATGTATGACTTTTAGCTTCTAGCTCCTACCAGCTTAGGACAAATCGCCTTAGGACTACGGTATGGCAAGGCATAGACGCATACCGAAATTTATGCTATAATGGTCAAGTGAAATCCTTACAAAATTTCCTAAATTAATACGGTTTACCTTAATGTAACAGTATTATAGAGGATTCTATTACGCTAGAGTATGAGTTATATGATGCTATCGTGTCTTCGAGAAGTGATCGGAGAAGCATATCTTTATTGGTGGATTGAGAGTAGGATAGAACATTTTTCTTCGTGTTAGAAGAGGTTTCCATGATTACCAGTACCCTTCTAGGACTTTCCTAGGAAGGAATAGGTTTAAAAGAATTGTTTAGACGACACCTATTTAGTTTTCTAGACTTGTCTAAGTCTCGTTAGCTTAATTATGCTTATATAAGAACTTCCTGAAGTTCGATAATAATTTATAAGATTCCTTTATTTAATGGAGTAAAACTGGCAACTCTGGAAAGGGAAGGCCAGACTGCTTTCGCTTTGAATGAAGACCAACGCAGTCGCAGTACCTTCTTGTTCTCAGCCGTGAGAGGTCGTTTACAGCTCTCTCTCCTGCGGAATGGGATAATAACACCGTATCTCTTCCCTACAATCGTGGTCTTAGCCTCGGATTGAGGGAATACTGAAGCTATCTAAATAAAATATTGTCTGCTTTTTGTTAGGAATCTTTCAATAAGAAGGATATTACAACCTTTCAATGCTGTTTACCGTAGGTAACATGATTAAAGGATTCTAATGCAGCAGAACATGATATTATTTAATGCACTCATACTTACGGAAAGCATGACTTTATTAGAATACATACTTAGTGAGAAGAGAGATGTAATAGAGATTCACTTCAAGACTACGGTATGGTTAAGTCTTTCGAGAAAGGACACAACCGTATTTAGAATCGGATATTGCGCAGAAGTGGTATGAGTCGGATGGGAAACATTCTTTTAGTGGGAAATGGTTTCCCTGAATGGATTATACTACGTATATAAAAGTTTTTCATAATAAGAACGGAATTAACATATGAAAGGATGTCGGGTACCATAAAGACACAGATGTTCTGGCACATAACATAAAGATAATTAGTAGGAGGCGCCAGCCTGGCGCAAGTTGCGCCACCCTGGCGCAAATTGCGCCAGCTTGGTGCAATAAGCCTAGAGCACCATCCAAAATATTTCTCGTTTGAGCGAGATTAAATTAAACAAAAGCATGCAAGAATTTGCGAGTCCGTGAGAAACCTCGATCGACGATAATAACTGTTAAAGTATGTCTAACATTATTGCAAAGAGTTTGTGAGAACATGCGAGAAGTCTTCTTCATAGATCTCTTAGCAAGAAGAAGCGAACAGTCTTCCTGTAGACTGCTTCCTTTTCCTCAAACCATGCCATAAGGAATCATAAGCGCCAGCCAGACGCCTGGCTCTAACTAGAAAATAATTAGTTAATAGATATACCTTAGAGCAAATTATGCTTTCCTACATAGAGCTGGGAAGTTACTCAGTCCCTCACACTGGAGTGGTCCTTCTCGTTCAGGAAAAAAGGGGGGGGATACGGAAGAATTAACCGAGGAAAGAATAATTCCCCTTCCGATATACTCGTATTAGAGGAAAATTGAGAAGAAATATACAACTATGGAAGTACTGTAGAATTATAGGATTCTTACAGCACCTCTTCTTATTTTGATATCGGGATTTCCTGACCAAGGTTGCAAGTAATAGGCCATAAAGGCTCCAGCCAGGCTTTAACCAGGCGATAGGCGCCAACCAACCAGGCGCGAGCGCCAGCTAGGCGCGAGGCGCCAGCCAGGCGCGAGGCGTCAGCCAGGCGCGAGCGCCAGGCTTTAAACCAGGCGTAGGCGCCAACCAGGCGCTAGCGACAGCCAGGCGCGAGGCGTCAGCCAGGTGCGAGCGCCAGCCAGGCGCTAGGCGTCAGCCAGGCGCTAGGCGTCAGCCAGGCGCGAAGCGCCAGCCAGGCGCAAGACATCAGGATCTCCAATTTCTCAGTATTTGGAGATAGACTTTCCAAGAGTTTCCTCTTTGAGAACTGACACAAAGATCAGTTTTTTCCTGACAGTGACCAACAAGTTTTGTCGCACAGGCGCCCGTGGCCCTTGTCAGGATTAACTGAAATTGCGGAAGTTCTCTACCAAGAACAGACTTCTCATGTCAGGTAAACTAGTGTTCGCGTGAGTGACTTCTTTCCTGGCAAGAGGAGTTGTTTTGGGAGAAACTCTTTTTGCCAGATCAACCCTCTACTGACAATTATTCTAGATATCGCACAGGCGAACGTAGTACGTGTCAGGATAAGTGGGTTCTTCTGCTTTATAGACCTTTACATGGTGAAGAGAACTGATATCTTTATAGGTCTCTCGCTTTCCTCAACCTTATGAGACAAGTGATAGAAAATATATCGGACTCATAAGTTAATCTGGGTGCAGGTTTTAGAAAGACCTTGGCAACCCCCTTTTTTATTGCACGTTTCGGCTAGTCCCTTGAACCATGCAGCTCCTCTCTTTCTCCTCTTTCATTGTTATTAACAGGATGGTATATTATCCTACTCCCATGAAAACATATAACAAGGGAGACCTTGTAATGTTTTCGTACTGGAAAAGACTCGTAGGAGCTCTCAGTATTGGGTGAGAGGCTCTTTCAAGTATCTGAACCGTACATTACGACCTGATGTCCTAGGATAGGAATCTTGAATGATTCTCCTCGATCCTGGATCAGTTAGTAGGAGAATAGGATAATAATAATTTGTTTTGCAGAATAACGATGATAGAATTTTTTCCATTCTCTCGTTGCCCAGGCAGAGGACAGAAGAAAGAGAATATAAGAGAGAGGTAGCAATATACGCCATCTTTATGTTATAGAAAGGGGAATAAAATTTAGTCTTTTTTCCCCCTAAAAGATAAACTTTACAGAAATGTAAGACAAAGGGCGTCAAAGAAAGAGAGGATATATGTTATGCCTCATTTTAGACTTAGTGAGGTTGGATTCTCAGAGGTCACGTTCTTCTCACAGCAGGTTTTGGAAGTCTTTTCCTAAACAGTCTGAATATTCTTTCAACATCTATTTTAAAGGACAGGACCTTAACAACCTCTCCACTCTGAGTCTGTCTGCGTGCAGACTGACCAGAAGTGGACATGAATGAGAGGATGTTTCAAGGTAAATGACAGTAGTCATGGATAAGATATATAATTACTGCAGATCGTGCTTGAGGGAATGAGGAAACTGTCCTCTTCCGATACCTCTGTGAACCACATAGCGGTTTTTTCTTCCCTTTCAGAGGGAAGAATTACCTTTGTATATATCTGCTATCAAAGAACGCAGTAAAAGGCTATACTCTGTCTCTATAAAGGGAATTGGAGATAGCAGAGCATTAAGATCTTCGGGATCTTACACAATACCTCTATACGACAAGACTTGGAGATCTTATAGTTACAATGGGATCCTATTTGGGCCTCAGATTCCGTGTTCTGACAAGATGGAACTGCTCCTCATCAATGTTTCTCTTGGTACTAATCGACCAAAAGGACGAGTGAGATTTTGGGCTTGGAATCTGGAATCAAGTTCTAGAAAGACTCGGCAATGGGTTCCTGCCAGCATGGTATGTTTGGCAAAAGAACTATAACCTTTTATTCCTGGATCAACGCTTTCAGATAAAGGATTCGTTGTCCAGGCAATGTTTTTACGTTGTTATCTACAAAAGAAGATAAGATTTAAACATTTGCTGACAGAGTCTTTGGAATACGATGAGGGCTCAAAACTACTTCCCAGAAGGTTCGAAGAGATATATTTAAAGAGCTAGAAATCGGGAATCCTCCCAATTTCAGCTCAGAGTCTCCTTAAATTTACTTCCATGCTCTTTCATTGCCTTCGGGCAAGGATAGGGAAGATTTTGCAACGAGAGAACTCGTCAACATGTAGGAAGAGTGCTCGTTCGCAACTGAAGTATCAAGTATGATCCTCCTCGAGGAAGACTGGTCTCTCGGACTATTAGATTTTCCTATCGTCTACTGGATGTAGCTGACTAAAATTACCTCCCCCTTGTTGCAGAGGCCATAAGCTCAAAGTGAAAGAATTTCTTCCACCCTTTTCCTTTCTCCTGATAAACGATTGTGAATGTTCAGACTTTCGGTCAATGTAGCGCCAATCAGGCGCCAAATGCCAAACAGGTGTAAAGACGCCAGAGCAAGACAGTCCAATTAAACACTGTCATTGTCTGATGAGGAGAAGGAGTAGGCCTCCAATTTGGCGCAGATGCGCTAGAGGCGAATAAATCAGGGCAAATAAAGTGTCCGAGGTGGACATCGCCAGTTTTCATCGAGATAATTAACAAGCTCGAATCTCCCAAAAACCAAGTGAGAGAAGTCGGCAGGCTCGCGAGGAGCCAGCCAGGCGCGAGGCGCCAGGCAAGCGAAGCACCAGCCAGACGCGAGGCGCCAGCCAGGCGCGAGACGCCAAGCAGGCGTGAGGCGCCAGGCAGGCGCGAGGCGCCAGGCTGGCGCGAGGCACCAGCCAGGCGCTAGGCGCCAGCCAGGCGCTAGGCGCCAGCCAGGCGCGAGGCTCCAGCCAGGCGCGAGGCGCCAGGCAGGCGCGAGGCGCCAGTCAGGCGCGAGGCTCCAGTCAGGCGCGAGGCTCCAGTCAGGCGCGAGGCGCCAGCCAGGCGCGAGGCACCAGCCAGGTGCGAGATGCCAGGCAGGCGCGAGGCGCCAGGCAGGGGCGAGGCGCCAGGCAGGCGTGAGGCGCCAGCCAGGCACAAGCCAGGCTCTGGGCTTCATCTAGAAGAGATCTGTTGCAAAGAAAGCCCTGGTCTTCTTTGGAAGAGTGGAATCTCTAAAGCACTTCTTGAGTAACTTGACGTTTCCTTCAAACAGCTAAGAATTAAAAGCGCTTGAAGTGCGAGCTTTTAACAATTCTTGTTCTTTCCATAACAATATGTTGTGAGAGTCATATTAGCTGTATAACGGGAGATGCAACTCTGTGTTGACTTCTCTTTGCACGAAGGAGATCAAGTGGGCCTATGAGAGATCCTTCTCTCTTTGTTATACATGTCCACGGATGCGTTGCTGGGATAGGGAGCCAACACTGATCCTTAACTAGTGAGTTAAAATTTTTTATTTTTTTTATTTTTTATTTTTTATTTTTAACATAAGTGTATTATTTTCTGGGGTTATTTGAAATGAGTTTGGGGATAGCTCTTTTCAAATTAAGCACAAACCCTCGTGTTAGGATCAGGTGATCGGGATCGGTGTTGTGCTCCTTAAATTATGCCAATAGGCATTGGTGTATTGTCATGTAAGTGGATAAGACCCCATTGACAAATGACCACTAGATTCTGGGTTGTCTTGTGAATCAAAGTAGGTGGATAACGACCCGCCATTGACAGATCTACAAGAACTCTTAGCCATAGGTCACATCCTCGCTGAGGCTCTTGAGACGAAGCAGACTACTAGCAATAGCTAGGAAGTCGACCCTTCGTCTAAACACATAGGAACCAAGGTTTTATTTATTTATTACCTACAACGTATGTTGTTTACCTGTCTATTCAGTAATAGCTGTCTTTTACCCTCCACCAATGGTGTGAATCAGCTATGTATATATCTGACAGGTAAGTTGAATGTATAAAAATGATATTGTTATGATACAATAAAGTTTTATACATACTTACCTGGCAGATATATACAATTAAATGGCCCACCCAGCCTCCCCTCAGGAGACAGCTGGAAGAAAAAATATGAATTAGAAAACGGGTATGGTTCCTTATTCCGCCACCCAGCGGCGGGGGGGTAGATCACCTGACCTACCTGCCGCGTGTGCCGCGAAATTCGAATTTCTGTCGGACGACGGAGTAATAGCTATGTATATATCTGCCAGGTAAGTATGTATAAAACTTTATTGTATCATAACAATATCATTTTTAAGGTCATATACGGTCACCTGGTTGACTCGTGGCGGCCATGAGCCGTCTCGTGTTCCTAAGATTTCCCAGTCTCCCATACTGGGACATCTTATGCTTATGGGCTCTTATTTTACGTTCATCGTCTTGTTACATCGTATTTTAGAGTTAGGGTACACAGCCCATACCTTTTACCTTTTATCTTTTAGTTTGGTATTTAGGGCTATACGCATCCCAGCTCTTGCTCTTCATCGACTACCGCTGGCTCCGAGTAGTCGACTGCTCTTCGGATCAGTTCGCCTCCTCCTGGGCTTCTTTCTCTTTTACTCAAGTGTCCCTTCCATTCTTTTACGATGTATTTATTATTTATCAGTGTTATTTAGGGTGTTAGGCTAGCCTAGGTGCCTTGTACCGTGTGTTGGTACAGTTGGGTTCACGTGGCCTCTCTGTGGTTGTGTTGCTATCGCGTCCTGGGCCACCACCGATCACGTGTCCCATTAGGCACCTTACCCTCTCCCTTCCCTCCCTTCCACGTGGTAGGGAGGGTCTGGTCGGGCCTCCTCGGTTGTCATGACAACCACAGTAGCCTTCCTCCCTCTCCCTCTGAGGGGGCCAGAGGAGCCCCATACCAGCTGGGGGCCGGGGTGACCACTTTGTCTCAGGTACCGGGGTACTCGACGGGTAGTAGTTGGGGGGGGCGGTTGGCCACCCCCTCTCTCTCTCGCACGCCGCGTTCACTCCGGGGTTCCCACATACTCTCCCTCTTCCCTACCCTTCCCCTACCATAACGGACGGAGCCCCCGCTCAAGCCGGGGGCCCCTTCGGTTATCGGTCGTTTTTCTGCTCCGCCAGCGGGCGGGGTGAGGATTTACCAGTGGTCTATATAGCTTGCCTAGTATATCCTTTTTTCCGCTACCGGAGGAGAGCTTGCTTTCTTACCCGGGCACTCCTCTAGTAGTCGGAAGGAATCATGTCTTATTCTATAAGGATACATACCCTTACTGATACTGTAATTTATTTGTTTATTTATAGTTTTATCATGTACTTTCTCCGTCGTGGTTTCGTGGGCTCCTCACCACTCATGGTTGGATCATTTTCTTGTCTCCGGCGTACGCTGCGGACCCCAACCAACCGCCTATCTAACCACACGTATTGCGGCGGAGCACTAGTTTTACTCTAACTTACATACTCCGGCATGCAGCGGAGTCTATGTTAGGCTGTAAGTGTGTAACCCCGATACTCATGTATCCCTCCACTTACAGGCTACTAACTGCCAGGATCCAGGCTGCAATGCAGTCCTTTACGACCCCTGTGCCCATGAGGAATGCAGGACCCACGCCCCGTGTGCCACTACCCACAGCGGGATGATTGTCTGGCACCCTGAGGCATGCACCATCTGCTACGACCTCGTGAGTCAGCTTTTGGGTGGGGTAAGTAGATTCCTGGACAAATTTCCTGTAATCAATGGTTTATCTTTAGTTTTAAGCTACTTTAAGCTGTATCTCCGCCGTTAGAGGCTTCATTTTGCCTTCTCTTTCAGGCTGCCGCCGTGAAAGAAGTCGCCTTGGCAACCCTGAAAGCTTGGGTAGGCGGCTTCGGCAAAAACGCCGCCAAGGGTCAGCCTTACATCTTGGATAAAAAATTGGCTATCCAGATCTTCCCCGGAGGCAAGGCGACGGGATATGTCGACCCCGTCTCAGCAGCCCCACTCATAGCCTCAATCCAGCAGGAGGTGCAGCAGGCGTTTGGGTCCGTCTCGACACAGGAACCGGTGCCTGACGTCGCAAACCTGGATCTAAACCTTGAGCCAATGGCGGTAGGTGCCGAGGATTTGTTGGTCGAGGTAGGTGTTTCGGGCGCTCAAGGGCTACCTTTGAGCGCTCCTGGATCTTCTTCCCCTGTCCCTTCTTCTTCATCTTTCCAAGGCTTCACGGGATCTGAGATCCCTTCACGTTCACCCGCTCTCTCTGTACCCCCGAAAGTGAAGGGACAGAGAGAACAAGACCCTTCATAAGACGACTTCCAAAAAGTCGTCGTCTTCTTCGGCACGGAAGTCTACGACATCCTACGCCGATGCGGTGAAGGCCAAGCCTAGCTCTTCTCACTCAAAGAGCTCAAGAAGCAAGGCTTCTAAAGAGAAGGCCCGCGCTCCGGCCGAGCCAGTGCCTTCTCCGGCATCCACCGGATCCACTCCGGTTACTCCTGTTGGGGTGGCGGGACCTAGTGCTTTTGATCCCACCACCTTCTCAGCAGGAGTTTTGCAACAAGTGGGAGAGATGGTCGGCTCTCTCGGTACGAGATTTGAGCAAATGTTTGCTCAACTCTCCAGTACCATTAATCAGTCTGGTCAGTCAATCCAAGACCTCTCTAACCGTGTTAGAGAACATGATGACCGTTTCGCTGGCCTAACTCAGGCCCCACAAGCGAACTTCATTGTAGCAGGTACTGGTTTGGTCCAGTTACCTCCATATGAATCCCTGCCAGCTTTCTCTATGAATAATCCTTGGAGGGTGGCAGCTTATGCCCCCTTCAAGGATGGCATGATCTCCATTCCGGAGTGTGGAACAAGAAGGATTGAGGACTTCGAGTTCTACCCCCCTGGATTGACTCAGCCTTTCATAGGGTATGCCAGACTGACAGAAACAGCCCTCAATAGAGAGGACAAAATCTCTAGGGAAGACTGTTTTCTTATACAGTAGGGGATCATGCACAGAGGGCAAGTGGGTTCACTGCCTGGAGGATTGGGATTGTACGAATACCAAACTCCAGGCATTCAAGAGCCCTTTCACTATCTTTGCCATGGAGGAGGAGGCTTCTCTTCCTTTTGCGACAAAGATGGTGGAAACGACTCTCCAGGCCGTCCTTAAGGACGAACCCGTTCCACAATTGAGGGAGGCGGAACCAACATCTCCGCTCTTTCCTGCCTTCGGAGAACTGTGGGAGAACTTGCCAGCCACTTTCACAGTGGGGAAGCTGAAACCAGACTGTGCGATGGACCAGTTTGGCGAGAAGCTCCCTAGACTGCCTGATAGCCTTATTCAGGCAGAATTTGATGCCCGTACGAGATTTGGGAGGTCACTTAACTCCCTTATCATCACGGAGATGGCTGCCCTTTCTTATGCCACCGAACCACTCTTCAAGATACTGGCTAAGTCTCAGCTCCAGTCAGTTCAAGCTGATGCTTTCGACTTTTTTACCGCCAGAAGGAATTGTCGAAAGCATGTATTGCAAGAAGCAACTATTAGGCATGAACCTAATAGGCTTCTTGCTTCCAGCATGTGGGGTGCGGACCTCTTCCCAGAAGCTTCTGTGAATGAGGTACATCACAAGGCTGCTAGGCTTAACCCAGAGCCTTGAGAGCCAGATGGGGTATCTCATCCAAAAGGAAGCAAGAGAACCCCCCCGCTTCTGGTAAGAAACTGAAGAAGACTGGTAGGAGGTTCCAACCATACCAGAAACAGCAGCAACAGCAACACTTCGTCCAAGCTGTCCCAGTTACACAACACGGGCAGCCCTCGACGTCTAAACAGACGCAACCCATCCTCCTGTTGTCTCCTCAAAACCAGCCCTCGACTTCATACACCGTCTCGCCAGCTTTCAACTCAATGTATGAGCCACCGCCTTCCCAACCTTTACAGGTTCTCTAGGGGAAGCAGGCGAGAGGTCACTTTCGCCAACGAGGTACAGGAAGAGCTGCAAGAGGCAAGCACTTCAGAGGAGGGCGCGGAGGTCAACCCGCTCAACAGCAGTGAGGCTCCCCAGGTAGGAGGGAGGCTGTTCCTCTTCCGTCACAGGTGGGGGTTCAGCAAATGGGCACAGAGCATTGTGTCCAAAGGATTGGGTTGGAGTTGGCTCAAAGATCCCCCACCAAACAAGTCATTCTATCAGATACCATCAAAGGAGTTGACAGATTATGCGGAGGAACTCCTTCAGAAAGGAGCTATTGCGAGAGTCAAGCATCTAAAATTTCAAGGACGCTTGTTCAGCCGTGCCAAAGAAAGGCCCTCAACAAAAAGAAGGGTAATCTTAAACTTGTCAAAGCTAAACTCTTTCATTCGTTGCGACAAGTTCAAAATGCTGACCATCTCGCAGGTGCGGACCTTACTTCCCCGTGGGGCCGTCACCACCTCTATCGATCTTACAGATGCATACTATCATATCCCTATAGCGAGACACTTCCGTCCATTCCTAGGCTTCAAACTAGGAAATCAGACGTTCTCTTTCAAAGTGATGCCCTTCGGACTGAATGTAGCCCCCAGGGTATTCACGAAAATAGCGGAAGTAGTAGTCCAGCAATTGAGATCACAAGGGATAATGGTAGTAGCGTACTCGCGATTGGTTGATCTGGGCACCAACTGTCGAGGATGCCTCAAAAGCCACAAAGAAGGTAGTGCAGTTCCTGGAACATCTGGGGTTCCAGATAAACAAAACGAAATCCAGATTCACTACGGAGACTCGTTTTCAGTGGCTAGGAATCCAATGGGATTTATCCTCCCACAATCTGTCAATTCCAGTGGTCAAAAGGAAAGAAATAGCCAAGTCTGTGAGGCAATTTCTCAAAAGCAAACAAGCTTCAAGGAGAAACCAGGAAAGAATCCTAAGGTTCCCTTCAGTTTGCCTCAGTGATGGACATCCTTCTGAAAGCAAGACTGAAAGATATAAATCGAGTTTGGCGGTCAAGAGCAAACGCCAAGTCTCGAGACAAGTTGTCAGTGATTCCACAGATCCTTCGCAACCAGCTCCATCCATGGACAAAAGTGAAGAACCTTGCCAAGTTAGTACCCCTTCAATATCCCCCTCCGGTGTTAACCATTCACACGGATGCCTCCCTGTCCGGTTGGGGGGATATTCTCAATTCAAGCAAGTTCAGGGGACTTGGTCCGTCCAGTTCTGCCAGCTCCACATAAATGTGCTGGAAGCAATGGCGGTGTTTCTTACCTTGAAGAGACTCCTCCCCCAAAGAAGTTCTCATCTAAGACTAAGTTTGGACAGTGCAGTAGTAGTACACTGCATCAACAGAGGAGGATCCAAATCCAAACACGTGAATCATGTCATGATAGCCATCTTTGCTCTAGCAAACAAGCACAAATGGCATCTAACTGCCACCCACTTGGCAGGGGTAAGAAACGTTATAGCGGACGCACTGTCCCGGTCAGTCCCTCTGGAGTCAGAATGGTCTCTAGACGACAGGTCATTCCAGTGGATATGCCAGAGAGTTCCAGGTCTCCAAGTAGATCTTTTCGCCTCACAAGCGAACCACAAGCTCCCTTGCTATGTGGCCCCCAACCTGGACCCTCTGGCTTATGCCACGGACGCCCTGTCGATAGACTGGAATCATGGAAGAAAATCTATTGTATTTCCTCCAGTGAATCTTCTTTTGAAAGTTCTGAGCAAACTGAGGACTTTCAAAGGGCTAGTAGCCCTGATTGCTCCAGACTGGCCAAAGACCAACTGGTATCCTCTGCTTCTGGAGTTGGGTCTCCGGCCTCAACGGATTCCCAACCCCAAGCTGTCGCAACCAGTACAAATGAGGACTGTGTTCGCTTCCTCAGGAATTCTTCAGACCCTAACTTTATGGACTTCATGAAGTTTGCGGCTAAAAAAGATGCTAACGTTGATCCACAAAACATCCTTTTTCTGGAATCAGATAAAAGAGAATCAACTATTAGGCAATATGACTCAGCTGTCAAAAAGTTAGCATCCTTCCTGAAGGAAACGAACACTACAACCATGACAGTTAATTTAGCTATATCCTTTTTCAGATCCTTGTTTGAAAAAGGCTTAGCAGCTAGCACCATTACTACCAATAAATCGGCTTTGAAGAAAATCTTTCAGTTGGGTTTCCAAATAGACTTAACAGAATCTTACTTTACGTCTATTCCCAAAGCCTGTGCTAGACTTAGACCTTCTCAAAGGCCTACTTCAGTTTCATGGTTCTTGAATGACGTCCTCAAACTAGCCTCAGATACTGACAACTCGTCTTGCACATTCATAATGCTACTTAGAAAGACGTTATTTTTATTAAGTCTGGCCTCAGGAGCCAGAATTTCAGAACTGTCGGCTCTATCCAGAGATGCGGGTCACGTAGATTTTCTCTCCTCAGGGGAAGTTCTACTTTCTCCAGATCGCAGCTTTTTAGCTAAAAATGAGGATCCTCTTGCAAGATGGGCCCCTTGGAAAGTCATCCCACTTCCGCAAGATCCTTCCCTTTGCCCAGTATTAACTTTAAGAGCCTTTCTATCTCGTACATCCTCTAGATCCTCAGGTCCTCTCTTTTATGAGTGAAAAGGGTGGAACTTATCAGTTAAAGGAATCAGACAGCAGATCCTTTACTTCATTAAACAAGCCAACCCTGAATCATTTCCAAAAGCACATGATATCAGAGGAGTAGCTACCTCAATTAATTATTTCCAACATATGAATTTTGAGGATCTTAAAAAGTATACTGGATGGAAATCACCGACAGTCTTTAAACGTCATTACCTGAAGTCCTTGGAATCATTAAAATTTTCAGCAGTAGCAGCGGGAAACATAGTTTCCCCTGATTCTGCTCAGTAGTTGTAGTATAAGATCCAGGTCTCCTTTTTACCTACCTCGTCCAACATGCCTCATCCTACTGCTATGCTCTTCGTGATACTCTAGCCTTAGCCGCTAGGATCTTATTGGTGGACTGCCCCTTATTTTTTTGCTAGGGGCACCCACACTTTATGCATATAAATGTGCTTCAGTGTCTCTACCCTTATTTTTATGCAAGGGTAGAACACAATGTGTTTGTATATTTTGTAAATATCTATTAATTTTAGTGAATCTTTATATACTATTGTGATTACCATTATACTATTCTGTACTACCATTATTTAGTTTAAGCTAATTTTAAGTACTTTATGTTAATATAGTGTAATTGGTTCTTTGATTCACTTATATTATATACCAATCTTTTTACAATTTTGTTTCATTTTGACCTTTTATTTCCATCTTGTCTGTTTCTCTGGTACTATTTCATAGGCCGACACGAGCTGAGCCCAGAAAAGGGATTTTGACGAAGGAAAAATCCATTTCTGGGTGATTGGCTCGTGTCGCCCTATGAAACCCACCCTGTTTTTTTCCTTACCCACCCTGCAGGACAAGATGACCATTTATAAAGGATGGCCGCTAGAGGCGCTGCTCTCCGCTTGGCGTCGGTAGCAGTAGTAGTAGCGGACGCATCACCCTTTGGTATCAGCTCTCTCAGGTGGGGGATTTTGTGATGGAAGGTCTAAATGGTAAATGACTCGTGGTAGTGATCTCACTCGCCCCTGTTACCATACCGACACTTCTTTTATAGAGTGAGCGAGTCAGTTTAACTGACATTTTCTTGATTTTATTTTTTCTCTGGTAATATTAGGATTAATTTACCTAGAAGTAATGAACTTAAGGATATTTCATAGGGCGACACGAGCCAATCACCCAGAAATAGATTTTTCCTTCGTCAAAATCCCTTTTTGCACCTCTGTGATTTTGTGTACTTCACATAGACATGAAGAACCTACTTTTAATATTTCAGTTTCCTTTATCCCCAACCTTTAGTGATAAGGATAACACATCGAACACACACATGGCGCTGTGAACTGAAGTTTCAGTGAGGTTTTTATTTCAAGAGGATTTTTTCTGCAAGTACGTCTTCCACTGCCATTAATCATCGACACTATCTTCTGTTTGCCGCCTTCATCCAACATGTTATCTGGATTTATTGTGCTGCAAGTGTATAGTGATCAGTGGTTAACGAGTGAAGTGTTGTGCAAAGTGTCTTGCCATTTTAATGCCTTATTTAGTGAATTTCACATAACTTTTGTGACATGCAAAACGCTTTCTGCTGTCCTCATTGAGAGCAGATAACCATACATCCGGTCCCCTCCATTGCTTCCGGGTTACTGACTGACTGTCCATCCATCCGTGACGGTCCATCGCTATGCAGAACAGACATGCACACGCACATACGCATGCACACACTCACTGATCTAATAACTTATTCAAACGGTCATTTTAAGAGGAGGAATTAATACGTGTCATTCATTGCACATTACACAGTGGATGAGTTAGAAGATTTTGTAGGCCAGCCAAAAGCCACCACTGACCAAGGACTCCTAAATGCCAGAAGTGTGGGAGCGTATGCCTGTCGTGGTAACACTGTGTGGGAGAGATCGCCAGGATG
>NC_087202.1:31406510-31466888 GCF_015104395.2 Macrobrachium nipponense | reverse complement strand
CATCCTGGCGATCTCTCCCACACAGTGTTACCACGACAGGCATATGCTCCCACACTACTGGCATTTAGGAGTCCTTGGTCAGTGGTGGCTTTTGGCTGGCCTACAAAAATGTTATTGTTAGTATACAATAAGGTTTTGTACATACTTACCTGGCAGATATATACTTAGCTTTATGTCTCTGACGTCACGACAGAATTCAAAACTCGCGGCACACGCGACAGGTAGGTCAGGTGATCTACCTTACCGCCGCTGGGTGGCGGCTGTAAGAACCAATCTCCCTTTCCAGCCAGAATTTTTTCTCTTCCACCTGTCTCCTGAGGGGAGGCTGGGCGGGCCATCAATCGTATATATCTGCCAGGTAAGTATGTACAAAACCTTATTGTATACTAACAATAACATTTTTGTACATGAACTTTCCTGTCAGATATATACTTAGCTGATTGACACCCTTGGTGGAGGGAAAGAGACAGCAATATAAATATGGAAAAAGGGGAAGGGGAAAACAACACTTGTTGTAGGATGTAAAATACAACCTTGGTTCTTACCTGTTTAGGCAGAAGACTTCGTAGTTACTGTCTATGAGTCTGCGTTGCCTGAAGAGCTTCAGCGAGGGCGTGACCTACAGCTGACAGACTCTTTGGGTCTATCAAAGGGATTTGGTTATCCGCTTACTTGATAGAATCCGAGCAGGATCTTGTCAAAGGGGATTCGCCCACTTATATGACAGAACCTAACCACTATCATTGCAAGGAGCTCAAACATAAACCGATCACCTAACCAATCTAATCATTGTTAGACATACGACATGAAAGACATGCCTACCCGCATGCTCTTTCAAACAACCAAAAACTTACAACCTAAACAAGGGGGAAAATATATACTACAAAGGATATGTCTCAGCTCCCTGCCCCAGCACCGAATCCGCCGATACGTACGGGCCTAACGCGAAGCACTTTTCATACGTAATTTTGACGTCTCTCAGATAGTGGTTTGCGAAGACTGAGTTGCAACGCCAGAATGTTGCCTTCATAATATTACTCAGGGATATGTTTTTGTTGAAAGTTAATGACGTGGCAATAGCTCTTACCTCATGAGCTTTGACCTTAAGAAGTTTGAATTGACTTTCATCACATATCGCATGTGCTTCTTTCACCAGGCTTCTGATAAAGAAAGAAGCGCATTCTTCGAAAGAGTCCTCCTTGGATCTCTTACAGAGCACCAAAGGTTGACATCATTGCCCTTAAGTTTTTTTCTTTCTCTGCAGATAAAACTTTAAACTTCGTACTGGGCAAAGTGACCTCTCTGCTTCCTCGCCTACTAAGGCAGACAAACCTTGGACTTCAAAACTCCTAGGCCAAGGATTTGAGGGGTTCTCGTTCTTAGCCAAGAACGAAGGTAGGAATGCACAGATAGCTGCATCTCCTCTGAATCCCACATTTCCTTCTAATGCATGGAGTTCACTAATCCTCTTTGCGGAAGCCAATGCCATGAGAAAAAGTGTCTTCCTCGTGAGGTCTCTAAAAGAGGCAGACTGAGGCGGTTCGAACTTAGGGGACCTCAGGAAACGTAGCACTACATCCAGATTCCAACTCGGAATCTCTGGCGAAAACCTTTTTGGATGTTTCAAAAGATCTTATTAGATCATGAAGGTCCTTGTCTTCTGAAATGTTTAAGTTTCTGTGCCTAAACACTGCAGACAGCATGCTACGATAACCTTTAATGGTTGATACCGCCAGTCCACTTTTCTCCCTAAGGAAAAGTAAGAAGTCTGCTATTTGGGTTACAGAAGTACTGGAAGAGGAAAAGTGATGGTTCCTACACCACCGTCGAAAGACGTCCCACTTCGATTGGTAGACTCTAAGGGTAGGAAGGCCTTCTTGCTGCTGCGATAGCCGTTGCAACTTCTTGCAGAAAACCCTCTCGTTCTGACCAAACTTTTGACAGTCTGAAGCCAGTCAGATCTAGAGCGGGGAGGTTTTTGTGATACCTGTCGAAGTGGGGTTGTCTGAGCAGATCGATCCTCTGTGGTAATGTTCTCGGAAAATCTACTAACCATTCCAGTACCTCTGTGAACCATACTTGTGTGGGCCAGAACGGGGCTACCAGAGTCATCCTTGCTGCCTCCGATTCTGCAAATTTCTTGAGAGTCTCTCCCAGTATCTTGAATGGAGGAAAAGCGTACATGTCTAGGCCCTTCCAATCTAGGAGAAAAGCATCTATCGACACTGCCCTCGGGTCCGATATCGGAGAGCAGTAGTTGGCTATCCTCGCATTCTTGGCTGTGGCGAAGAGGTCTATATGAGGCCTGCCCCAAAGATTCCACAGGTGCTGGCAAACATCCTCGTGAAGAGTCCACTCTGCAGGCAGGACTTGATCTTTCCTGCTTAGGAGGTCTGCTCTGACGTTCTTTTCTCCCTGTACGAACCTGGTAAGGAGACAAATCTTCCTTTCCTCTGCCACAGCAGAAGTTCTTTTGCTGTCTCGTACAGGGAGAAGGAGTGAGTCCCCCCTTGCTTCCTGATGTATGCCAGGGCCGTGGTGTTGTCCGAGTTGATCTGTACTGCCGAAGCTAGGACGTAGGGCTCGAATGCTTTCAAAGCTAGCCAAACAGCCATCAGCTCTTTCTTGTTGATGTGCCAGGTCACCTGTTCTTTCTTTCAGATGCCTGACACTTCTCTTGAGCCTAGCGTTGCTCCCCAACCTGTTTCCGACGCGTCGGAATACAACACTTGGTTGGGGTTCGGAATGTGAAGGGACATCCCTTCTGCAAACCTGAGAGGGCTCGCCCACCAAGAGAGGTCCTTCTTGATTTCTCTTGAGATCTCGAAGGAGAACTCTAGGTTTTGCGAACGACACCTCCAGTTTCGATGTAGAAAGAACTGGAGAGGTCTGAGGTGCAACCTTCCTAGAGAAAGGAATTGCTCCAACGAGGAGAGTGTCCCCAACAAACTCATCCATTCCCTCGCTGTGCATACGTCTTTCTCTAGGAAGGCTTTGACTTTCTCTGACCCTCGGGCTATCCTTTCTGGAGACGGAAAAGCCCGAAAATCCAGAGAAACCATCCGAATCCCCAGATAGATACGATCTTGACTGGGGATCAACTGAGACTTTTGAAAGTTCACCAAAAGTCCCAGAGAACTCGCCATGAAAAGGGTCTTTTGTAGGTCCTCCAAACATCTTTTCTGTGACTTGGCTCTGATTAGCCAGTCGTCCAAGTAAAGGGACACCCTGACTCCCTCCAAATGTAGCCATCTTGCTACATTTTTCATTAGTCCTGTGAAGACCTGAGGGGCTGTTGAAAGGCCGAAACACAAGGCCCTGAACTGGAATATCCTTCCTCCCATCATGAACCTGAGGTATTTCCTTGAAGAAGGATGGATAGGCACATGGAAGTAAGCGTCCTGAAGATCTAGGGACACCATCCAATCCCCTGGACGAAGAGCCGCCAACACTGAGGATGCCGTCTCCATGGCGAACTTCCTCTTTTCTACAAAGAAATTCTGGGCGCTTACATCCAGAACTGGTCTCCATCCTCCTGAGGCTTTTGGAACTAGAAATAGGCGGTTGTAAAAGCCCGCTGAGCATGGGTCGCTCACTAGCTCTATAGCCTCTTTCTCTAACATTTGTTCCACTGCCTGTGTTAGAGGCGAGGCTCATGATGGGATCCTGTACCTGGCCACCAACTCCCTCGGAGTCGTCGTCAAAGGTGGTCTTTCCGTAAAGGGAATCAGGTATCCTTTCCGGATAATCGAGAGGGACCAGTTGTCCGCTCCTCTCTTTGCCCAGGCTTCCGAGAATCTTAGAAGCCTGGCACCTACTGATGTCTGGAGGACTACTTCCCTACTTCTTAGCTCTGGAAGAGCGTGAGAAGGATCTACCTCTCTTGAAGGGTCTATTACCTCTAGAGGTAGAGGCTCTAGAAGGAGGGCCCCCTCGAAAGGGCTCCTGTCTAGCTGGAGTCTCCTTCTTAGTCTTCGTCTGGAAGGAGGTCCTAGGTTTCCGTGCCGACTGAGCGAGCATGTCTTGAGTCGCCTTCGCAGAGATAGATCCTGAGATGTCCTGGATTATCTTCTTCGGGAAGAGAAGAGGCGAGAGCTGCGAATATAGAAGCGAGGCTCTTTGAGCATGCGAGACGGACTTTGTAAGAAAAGAGCAGAAGACTGATCTCTTCTTAAGAACCCCTGCTCCAAACAGGGAGGCTACTTCGCTCGATCCATCTCTAACTGCCTTATCTATGCACGTCAGAACACTGTTGAGATCCTCTGGCGAAATGGAATCCGGGTTCTGAGTCTTTTTAGCCAAGACCCCCAAAGACCAGTCAAGGAAGTTGAAGACTTCCAAGACTCTGAACATTCCCTTCAACAGGTGGTCGAGCTCGTTCATAGCCCAGGTAGTCTTAGCAGACAAGAGAGCCGAGCGTCGTGCTGCATCCGCCAGTGAAGAGAAGTCCGCGTCTGCAGATGACGGAAGACCCAGGCCTAGGGGTTCTCCAGACTCATACCAAAAACCTAGTCTGCCCGTAAGCTTGGAAGGAGGGAAAGAAAACACAGTCTTCCCTTTCTCCTCCTTAGAAAGCAGCCAATCACCAAAACCTCTCAAAGCCTTTTTCATTGAGATGGTTGGCTTCATCCTCACACAAGAGGAAACCTTCGTCTTCTTAGAAGTCGAGAATAACGAGGGAGGAGCGACGGGAGTAAGGGAGTCTCCAAACTCTTGAAGAAGGAGATCTGTAAGGATCTTATAGGACGATACCGAAGAATCCTTAACTAAATCCTCTTCTGAAGGTTCCACTTCATCCACCGAAGAACCCTCGGCTTCTTTACGAGAGCAGTTGGACTTCTCTAAAGAAGTGCGTCTATCTAGGGAGTGTCTGGCAGCCGTCTGGCGCCTATCAGGGGAAGCCAAAGCTTCAGGAGAGCTCCTCTCGAATGCGTCCTTCCTACTCTGATGAGTGCGTCCTCTTTGATCCTTAAGTCTACTCCTAGATTCCCGGGAGTCCAAAGGGGAGCGCCTGCTAGGAGAGGAGAGCCTACTATGCTCAAGGCGCCTAACAGGATCCATGCGCCTGTCCAAAGGAGAGCGGCTGCCTGGCGAACTGCGCCTACAATGAGGAGAACGCCTACTAGGCTCTTGGCGCCTACCTACAGGAGAGCGAATCCCTGGAGAAGATCGCCTACTCGGAGACCGGCGTCTACCATGCTCCACAACCTTAGATCGAGACGCGTGGGTCTCTGCAAAAGGTAGTCTCTCAGCCGAGACATATCTTTCAGGCTCTTTACGCCTGTCCTGAACAGAGCGGCTAATAGGAGAGCCGCGCCTATCAGGAGAAAAGCGCCTATCTTCCGCACCGCGCTTGGAAGCGGGAGAGCGTCTACTTGGGGAGTAGCGCCTACCAGGCTCTAGGCGCCTAACATAAGGAGAGATCCTGTCTCTTGAAGAATCCATGAAAGAGGAGGCTCTCTTATCCGGAGATTGAAGGATCTTCGGAAAGGAGCGAGAAGACGAAGCTGTACGCTTATCTTTAGACGAGCGCCTACTAGGCGCTAGATCCCTTTCTACTGGAGAAATGAAGTCGCCAGGAGAAAGCTTCTTGGGCGATTGTCGTCTGGAAGACGACAAGTGTCTGCCGGGGGAAGAGCGCCTCCTTCCATCCGCTGTTACAGGAGAGATAGCCGCCTCCGACTGAGAAGGTAACGCAGGCGAAGGTATCCTAGACTTCTTGACGGGGAGAGAGACGTCCTTCTTACGACGCATACCTCCAGCCAAGGAGCCCGCCAGCGCCGAAATCTGAGCTTGCAGCCCTGCAAGAATCCGAGCTGGAGATCTTGCAAAATCATCCACAGGTGAAGAGGATCGAAGCCTACTCTGAGGCGAGAACTCCTGCTCCCTCCTGGGTTTCTTGATATCCACTTCCGGCTCTTCTGGAAAACATTCCGGGCTGGAAGGAAAGGCGCAAGGAGCCTTCCAGGCTCTCTTCAGCGGTCGCGATGAATCCGAGGCGCTCCATCCTCTTCTAGGCGAAGGTGAGGAAGAAGAAGAGAAGCATTGGCGCAATACCTCCTTCTTCGCGCGAACAAGGGCAGCCTGGGTACGAACATCAGGATCTACCGAGGGGACGCCTGATCGGTGGGAGTTCTCCCTAACCTTCCTGCGGCTGTTGACTTTCCTCCTCCACTGGGACTGGGAGTCTGGAAGAGGTCTAGGCCTGGAAGCATTAAGGAGCCGATCAGACGCACCCTCCACTGCACTGGGGTCACTGCACAATTCACCTTCACTATCACTCTTACCTTGCAACGAACGAATCTTCTTCTCCATGCTAAGGATCGTGGCTCTCATGGTTGCCACTTCCGAAGTCGTATCTTTAGGTTCGATGCAGGGCGCAGGAGCTGAAACTGGAGAAGGATCTAATGTTACAACAGGATTGTCTACTTCTACCTCGCTAATACGAGACTTACTAGAACTTCTAGACGAAGCTTTTCTCACCCTGTCTTTCTCCAACTTCCCCAAGTAGGAAGAAAGAGCCTTCCATTCACCCTCATCCAACTTCTCACACTCATTACACGGGTTAACAAAAGAACATTCTTTTCCTCTACATTTCAAGCATACTGTGTGAGGATCTACCGTAGCTTTCGGTAGCCTCACCTTGCATTCATCCATAGAACACACCCTAAACATAGAAGATTTCTTAACCTCTACATCAGACATCTTGAAATCAAAGAAAAATCCAAACCAATATCAAAAAACAATCCACAAGTGCGTATGCCAAGCCAACAAGATCAGGTACTTCACCGAAAGTCAGTCCAAATAAATCCAAGGCAACGAGAAACGAATAAAGCTGTCAGGAGGTAACAACCACAGGTGTAGTCGTCACCGGCGACAGAAAAATTCTGGCTGGAAAGGGAGATTGGTTCTTACAGCCGCCACCCAGCGGCGGGTAAGGTAGATCACCTGACCTACCTGTCGCGTGTGCCGCGAGTTTTGAATTCTGTCGTGACGTCAGAGACGTAAAGCTAAGTATATATCTGACAGGAAAGTTCATGTACAAAATCTTCTAACTCATCCACTGTGTAATGTGCAATGAATGACACGTATTAATTCCTCCTCTTAAAATGACCGTTTGAATAAGTTATTAGATCAGTGAGTGTGTGCATGCGTATGTGCGTGTGCATGTCTGCTCTGCATAGCGATGGACCGTCACGGATGGATGGACAGTCAGTCAGTAACCCGGAAACAATGGAGGGGACCGGATGTATGGTTATCTGCTCTCAATAAGGACAGCAGAAAGCGTTTTGCATGTCACGAAAGTTATGTGAAATTCACTAAATAAGGCATTAAAATGGCAAGACACTTTGCACAGCACTTCACTCGTTAACCACTGATCACTATACACTTGCAGCACAATAAATTCAGATAACATGTTGGATGAAGGCGGCAAACAGAAGATAGTGTCGATGATTAATGGCAGTGGAAGACATACTTGCAGAAAAAATCCTCTTGAAATAAAAACCTCACTGAAATTTCAGTTCACAGCGCCATGTGTGTGTTCGATGTGTTATCCTTATCACTAAAGGTTGGGGATAAAGGAAACTGAAATATTAAAAGTAGTTCTTCATGTCTATGTGAAGTACACAAATCACAGAGGTGCAAAATTATGTGCAAGGCAAGGAATACAGAGCAGTGCCGTACTGGCGAAACATGACTGCCAGACAGGCAAGATTCAGTCATTACATATTGTACATGATAAATGAGAATGACATACATTAAATACTTAGTGAGGTATATAAATGAATACAAAAATTAGAGAATGCAATACATGTACATCAATGTTCATATATCGTACTGAATGTTTCTTTCATTTACCTACATTCGTCAGCACAGACAAACTTATATGCTAAATCAGGTTCAACCTCTTTCTCCATCGATGGGGCAACACTATTTTTCATTATTAGTGAGGCCGTAAGGTTCAGTTTGCAGTAAATTCTTGGTGTTATTTTATTCTATGGTACTATGGGGTTGGTTCCTCTTTGCAGTATACCAAGGATGGCTTTCTTTTCATCTTCGTGGTGTTTGTTGTATGATATATGATGGTATATTACTATTTCTTTGTCTTTTTCTTGTGTGTTGTCCCTAAGTATTGGGTATGGAAATCCTCTAATCTCATTTTAACCACTTGTTGGATCATATTATGTGGGTAGCCATCATTTATGAGTAGCTGTTGAACTCTTGATTTCCTTGTGTTTGTTTTGTGCCTTCCACATTGAATAGTGTGTTATGGCGTGTTTTATTTACGCATTTACAACAGATTGTTTATATGCATCAGGGTATTCTCCTCTTGCATTTAAAGATCTCCTAGCATCTGTTGTTTTAGTGTATATGGTAGTATTGTATTTGTTTTGTTTTTTTTTTTGTCACAAGTATGTCCAAGAAAGGAAGCATTTTCTGATCACTCTTTTCTACAGTATAATTTAACGCCGAGTGCTCAAAGTTTATTTACCAGTTCATCTGTGTCACTGTCACCCTTTTTTGTGATGAAAATATCATCAAGCTCTTCCTCTTCCGCAGAAGACACAGGTGACAAAGGGTCGGTTGTGTTAACTAAAACGATGAAATATGAGGAGCCACAGGCAGAATTGGTGTCACAAGACTCAGGTGCCGGTGGAAAAGGGAACTCTGGCACTAATGGGCACTCCTGCGCTGCTGTAAGATCATGTGTCGAAGTCTCAGGCACTGATGGGTGCTCATGCGCCAACAAAGGATCCAGAGTCGATATAGACTCGGAAACAGAGATGTAGTTAATAGAAACTGCACATACAGGAGCCACAGCAATAGACAAATTGCACCCTGGCATCCTAAGACGCCTGTGAGCTAAAGCACTATCTTGTACAATAACTAACTTCAGAGAGTGAGAGGTAAAAGAAACTGGAATGGGTACAGCTTGAAGAGCCAAAAACGACACTGGCGCTGATGTTCACACCGAACTTGGACAATTACTTCTCACTACAGGTTGGGAAGCCTCCTTCCGGAAGTTTACCAGGAGAATTTTCTGAAGAAAAGTCTCTGGGCTATCCCAGCAACTTATTGAAGGTTTAACCTCCTTTAACTTCTTAGGCAGTACCTGAGGAGTACAAGACCAGTCCACTGGAGACTTTTTCAGTGGTCTGGAATTGTCCTCCAGACTAGACGAATCCGAGCTTGAAGAAAGATGATGACCATTGTCCAAGACGCCTTTCCAATGGCTGTCTTTCACTACCTGGGAAACACCGACAGATGCAAATAAGGGGGTGACTGCCCATGGGCAGACCCCACCAACCTTCCTTGGGCCTCAGGCATGACTTCTCCCAGGTGCGGACGAGTATGTAAGAGACCTTCGCCTAGGAGAATAGGCAGGATGGACAGCCAGCTCCACTAATACCTTACTTTTTCTTTATCAAGAAGCATTCACGCTAATAGCTCAAACTTAGGTTAAAACTTTGCATTGAGACTGGCAATGACAGTGGAATCGGAAGCATAGCAGCCGGGAACAGGATTAGGTGGAAGAGAGGATAGACTGGGTTTGGAGGACAAAACAGAAATCACAAGCACTTTAGAGGAAAATTCCTGGCTAGTAAATGACCTTTCGTACCTAGCAGTAGCCTTACGCTTCCTATCTTTTACTAACTTTGAACGGTAAGAAGACAGAACCCTCCATTGTCTTTCATCCCAGCCTATACACTCATTGCAAGTTGAATCAATAGTGCAAACTTGACCCCTACATCTAGTATAAACAGAATGGGAATCATACTTTGCTGGAGTTAACCATGTATTGCAGCAAAGGACACTTGACTTACTCAAGTCACACATCTCTAGATAAGAGCTCATAATAGCAGACTGAAAACCTTAAATTGGACAAAGTACTGTTAATTATGCCTGACTGGCTAACAAATGCTGAATGGCTATGACAAAAGAATCACAGTACTTTACCAAAGGTACTGAAAACTCTCAACAAACAAAATCAAAATTCATAGAAAGATACAGTTTACGACCTTCGTCGAAAGCCGGTAGAAATAAAATTGAGCTTCTTTTGCCAAGTTGTTTACCTATTCCCCGGTAGTGGGCAAGGTACCAACCTACACCAAAACAAAAGAATCGCTACCCTGATTTTAAAATTTTAGCTACTGGTATGTACGGACAGCCAACGAAGAATTGGCGTAGTTTCTTAATTCATTGTTTGTTATGGAAATATTGCCATATGCAGGGGCCAGATTATTTACTTAACAATAAATAACATTTCCTTTCAAAGGTGCTATATTTGAAATAAATTACTACATTAGAAGTGAGTAGACTTATTCAACGTATTAAAGATAATTATTTTGTAGAGTAAGGAAAATATATACCGATGGGTCCACGATTTCTTATTTCATTCTCAACTTTAGCTTCGTGATAGCATACAGAAGATTTTGAAGTTGGCTTTGCTGCCGCTCGAGTCTTGACTCAAGTATCGTACTGCACTGGGGTGTTGTCATTTCGTCTCCTACAGCCGATAAATAATACATCAAGGCATTAACATTCTTTGAAAATGATGTTTAATTAAACTAATTTTGTTCTTTGATCAATAAAATAACTTGCATGACACATTTAGTGGGCCTAAATTGGACTTCTGATTTTCCCACATGATTAGCCTAGGTCTATTTTCAGCAGTATACTCTCTCGGATACGTAGTATTGATGAATATTTAAATTGACAATATATATATATTTATATATTTCTGGGCTCAGCCTGTGTCGCTCCATGAAATGTTCCTTTAGTACTCATTTCAGGTATAAATATTGCTATAAATACCAGAGAAAAAAGTTAAATGGTAATGCCACAATATTCTGGCTCGCTCACCTTTATTTAAAGGTGTCGGTATGGTATCTGGGGCGAGTGGAAACCACTACCAGAGGTCCCTTGCCATTTAGTCTCTTCCTTCCTCAAAATCCCCCATCTACAGAGGAGCCGATCTAAGGCCCCGCTACCCACTACTACTACTACAGCTAGCGTCTTTGTTTTCATTTCCTTTCGATAGCATTGTTGACGCCACGCGTTTTTCTCTCGTGCAGTGTTTTTCGTTCTGGAATTATCTTCAACATGGATCACCAAGCTTCTGCCTCCAAGTTAAGTACTGCTATTTACATTTAGGATCATTTCAGAATGATCTTTGGTTATTAAGCCAAGTTATGTGAGTTTTATTGAGCGGCAGCGAGAGCGTCGTCGTTCCCGCGCCGCCATTCATGACTTGTCGACCGCATGGCGGTCTTTTTTGTGCACCAATTGGTCCCCCATACTAATTGGGTTCGATCCTTCTTTAGAGCAGTACTTTATTTGGTATTATTCTTACGTGCAGTTAGTTTTGGCGTTTTTATTTTATTTTTAGTCCATTCACGGGGATATAGCCTATTCCGACCGCACGCTTTTGGATCGTAGCCTACACCGTTACCTCCTAGCATAGTCAGATCATGTTGTCTTTGCGGTAGGATAGATCTTCAAGACTCTCTTGTCTTATTTACGTAAGAACTTAGTTCCTACGTAACCTTTGTTGTCCTTGAGGTTCCCTAGCCGCCTGCCCCCCCGATTATCTCGACACTGCATATAGGCTAGCCGCTCTGAGTTGCTAGGCTAACACACCCAAATCTCTGGATTTGCGATTAGTCTAACCTCTCTAAGGACAAACCCTTTCTCTCTCGTACTGCTTTCTCTTTTCTTTCTCTTCTCCCCGTGTTAGGACAAGTTTATATTATGTGTTGCTATTTTTATACGGCTTCTAGTTGGCCGATGGGCCTTCTTTGGACCGGCTAGCCTTTCACACCGCGTGACTGTTCACCCGGCTGAGAGTGTCTCCAGCTGATCGTGTACAAGCCACGGAACCATTCCGAAGGTTGGTGATGTTACTCATGTATCATTTGACTTACAGGTTACCTGTGTCTGGAGGAGGGCTGCAACGCAGTACTTCAAGATCCTTGTGGGCATGTAGTCTGCCGGGCCCATGCCGGATGCGCGGTGCGCCTAGAGGACTTTGTGGTCTGGCACCACGAAAACTGTTCGGTTTGCTATGCCTTGGTAACCGAAGCCACCTCCGAGGTATGTCATACTCCGGACAATGACAATCAATAAGTTATATTTATGATACTGTACTAGGTTAAGTCTACCTCTAGTATTAAGTATTAATAATAACCCCTCTTACAGAGTTTGGAAGCGGTCCGGGATGCAGCATTGGCCACCCTGAAGACCTGGTCGGCGGTTTTGGGAGGAACTCCGCCAAAGGCCAGCCCTACATCTTATCCCAGGACATGTCCACCCTCGTCTTCCCCGGAGCGAAGAAGGGTTCGGTGTGGTAGACCCTAAGGTGGCGGCGCGTCTGATTGCAAAGATCCAGGCTGCGGTCGCACTTCCGGCAGACGAAGGCATCGCAGAAGGAGTCGTGGGGGATGTTGCGGCCCTCGACTTAGATACGGAGCCCATGGCTATCGACGACATGGGCAATGGTAAGGGTGGTAGTGAGGCAGTTCTTTTAGGGGTTCAAGGGTTATCCTTGAGCCCAACTTTAACATCTACCCCTTCTACTTCCACTTCTTTCCGGGGATCACTGATAGGACTCGGTCAGTCAGACCAAAGTCTTCTTCAGTGGTCCCCAAAGTTAAAGCTGCGACGGACTTTAAGTCCAAACAGAAGTCCCTGCCAAGAAAGTCAGGAACCAGCCTAGTCACTAAGCCACCGGCTCACCATCCCGGAGCAGACAAGGCAAAAGCCACTCCCCCACTAAAAGGGTCAAGGTCAAAGCCTTCCAAGGAGATGGCTGTCTTCCTCCTTCGATCCTGATGCGTTTTCTGCCAGCATTTTGCAGCAGGTGGGCAACGTCGTCGGGAACTTGGTCCAATCCAAGTTCCAGGAGATGTTCGCCCAACTCTCGAACACGGTAGAAGCATCGGGCCAATCCATTCAATCCTTATCGGAGAGGATGGTAGCCCAGGAGAACGTAGTGGCGGGTATCCGTGACACTTTGGCAGCAGGACAATCACAGTCCGGGCAAGCAGCTCTACCTTTGCTCATGCCGGACTCGTCAAACCTCCCTCCATTTAAACCGAACAACCCATGGAGGGTAGCGGCACACGCTCCATTTTCAGGGGGTATGCCGTCTATTGAGGGTTGTGGAACTCGAAGACTAGAGGACTTCGAGTTCTATCCTGAGGGACTCTAGCCCCCTTTCATCGGTTACGTTCGCTTAACAGATGTGGCCATGATGAGGGAGGATAAAGTCCCTAAGGAAACTGTAATCCTCCCCCGGGAACAAGCCCAACAAGCTTGGCTCCGGAACTTAGAGGAATGGGAGTGTTGTAATACGAGGCTCACCGCATTTAAGAGCCCATTTACAATCTTCACAGCCAATGAGGGCACCCCGCTGCCACCCTTTAAAGTGGGGGAGTCCACTTTCCAGGGAGCTATGAAGGACGAGCCCATGCCCCAGCTCCAGGAGACGGAACCAACTTCCCTTCTGCTCCCCGGATCTGAGAACTGCTTCGTAGAGGCAGCTCCCACCTTTACTGTAGGCAAGCTCAAGCCGGACTGTGCTACTACGCTGTTCAGCGAGTTGCCTAGACTATCAGAGGGCCTGATACAGGCTGAGTACGACGCCCGGATGAGACTCAGCAGGTCCCTCAGTTCCCTGACTATGACGGAGATGACGGCTCTTGTCTACGGACAAGAGACCTTGTTTAAGGTCATGGCCAAGTCACTATTGCATACAATGCAGTGTGACTTATATGATTTCATCGTAGCTCGGCGGAACTGTAGGAAGCATGTTCTGGCGGAGGCTACAATCCACCACGAACCGAACAAGCTGATTGCCTCATCCATATGGGGCACAGACCTCTTTCCCACTCCCGTGGTGAATGAAGTCTTGTACGAGGCTTCAAGAGTTAACCAGAGCTTGAAGATCCGGTGGGGACTCGTCCCCAAAAGGAAACCAGAGTCCGCCGGATTGAACCCGAAATCTAAGAAGTGACCTAGGAAGTTCCAGCCCTTCCAGGCTCCTCAACAAGCTCTGATGCAGGCGGTTCCGGTACCCCAAGTACCGCAACCGTCCACGTCTAAAACACAGCCTCAACAGAAGTTTGTGCTTTTGACACAAACCGCCCAGCAGCCCCAGGCTTCAACCTCCTTTGTTGTCTCTCCGGCCTATAATGCGACGTTTGAATCGCAGTCGTTTCAAGCGTTTAATAGGTTCGCCAGAGGCAGCCAGAAGAGCCACTTACCGGGTCAAAGGTTTCCGTGGAGCACGCAGTGGACACCCATCGGCAAACCAGTGAGAGTCCCAAGGTAGGAGGGAGGCTGTACCTCTACCGTCACCGGTGGGGATTCAGAGCATTGTGACCAAAGGTCTAGGGTGGAGTTGGCTTCAAGGTCCTCCTCCATCCAACGCCTTCTATCAAAAACCAACAGCGGAATTGATAGAGTATACCCAAGAACTTCTTCAAAAAAGGGTAGTATCAAGAGTCAAGAACTTAAAGTTTCAAGAACGCTTGTTCAGCGTGCCAAAGAAAGGCTCAGAAAAGCGAAGAATAATCCTAGACTTGTCCCATCTGAACTCATTCATTCTCTGCGACAAGTTCAGAATGCTGACCGTTTCGTAGGTGCGGACCTTACTTCCCGTGGGCCGTCACCACCTCTATAGATCTTACAGATGCCTACTATCATGTTCCAATAGCAAGACACTTCCATCCGTTCCTAGGCTTCAAACTAGGAAGAAGGCTTACTCCTTCAAAGTAATGCCATTCGGACTCAACATAACGCCCAGATACCTTCCGTATCTTGAAAACTTTTCATATGTAGAGCCGTTAAATTTTTTGCATTGGTTTTCATATCTCGAGTTTTTCGTAAGTTGAGCCTTTCGTATCTCGAGGTACCACTGTATATACATACGTATGTATATATATATATTATATATTTATATATATATATATATTATTATATATTATATATATATTAATACTATATATATATATATATATCTATATATATATATATATATATATATATATATATATATATATATATATATATATATATATTATTAATCTACTTTATATGATTATTCCCATTATTCTGGTTTTTTTAGCCATGTTCGCCTTTCTCCTTATCCTTTTCATAAATTGCTTAACATAATTAACTCTGAGTCAAAGTCAAAAAGCAATCATAAAAAAATCAAACTAATATAATTGTCTTATTTTTTTATTCGAATTCCTTGCATATCATCCTGTTTCATCTGGACACGTTGGAAAGCTGTGGGAGTCAAAACTGACGAATACATTAAGAAAGGCCTTACTTTCATTAAAGCTTTCTTAGGTTGATCTTTCTGTAGCTATTCATTTCTTCTAAATAGAAATTAATTAGTTTCACATGTATACCTAGACCTACTACCATAAGCATATTATAAGTAGCTGAAAGGATAAGAAATATGAGAGATGACATTCTCATTTAAGTCTATTTCATATGTTTCTTTTTTTATTAAAGAAAAACCTACTGCTTTAATCAAGGTTGCTCTTTGACGGCTACAGGGTGTAACACGAGTGTCGGTTCGAGTCGCCTGAGATGTAGAAGAGAGCGGAGGTGGCGTATAGGAGTGATGGAAGGATTGGGCCGATGTTAATAAAGTATCTCCCAATAAAATGTATTCTTTAGGTTTTGAAGAAAAAATGCATGCATCATTGAAATGGTTTCCCTCCCTATCCGTGGTATTCACTGGCCAATAAAAAAAAAAAAAAAGGAGTAATCCTAACTGAATCTCTCATCTATCAAAGATAAGTTTGCTTATTCATTACACTTATTCATTAGACAACTATCAAAGATTTCAAGTGTAGATTTTTTTAAAAAAGGGATTTTGACAAAGGAAAAATCTATTTCTAGGGGAGGACCTGTGTCGCCCAGTGAAATGTTCCTATAGCACTCATTTCTAGGTATAAATAAATGCTAAATATACCAGAGAAAAAAGCCATATGGAATCCCAGAGTTACTACCTCTGGCTCGCTCACCCTCAAAGGGTGTCGGTATAGCATCAGGGCAAGTGGAAGCCACTATCACAGATACTTCACCAAATAGATCTCTCCTCTCTCAAAATCCCCCTCTGCAGAGGTGCCGTTTCAACAGCTACCTTCCGCTTGCTACTACTACTGCCTCCGCCAAGAACAACATTCCTGAAATACACACCCAAGCTTGGACCAGCTAAAGGGTGGGGAAATGAAAAAGAGAGGGATGGGTTCAATGGGCGACACAGGTCCTCCCCCAGAAATAGATTTTCCCTTTGTCAAAATCCCTTTTCTGGGCTCGACCTGTGTCCCCCAGTGAAATAGTAACAGAGAATTGGCCATACAAGCTTAGATATAGAATGTAAACAAAAAACTTTATATGAAAGGTAAATAAAAATTCCTTATAATTATTGTTTTAATAATCCAAGTTAAGGATAGCAAAATACAATTGGTAAATAACATCTAATATGACCAAATCCATACCATCACCAGGAAAAATACAACAGGTAATGAACATAAAAACAAACAAATTAATGAACTATGTACCAGTACAGGAGTGGTTTGATAAGCAATCCAGTCCGGAACAAAAGGCAGAAAGGCAGGGATTACAAGCGAGGCAGGTAGGTGAGAGGGAGTACCAAAAGGTAATTAATAGCACAAACAATGATAATAATAATACACAAATTTACAATAACATAACTAGGCTGTATCAGGGGAGACAATGTTCCCTGCAGCCACTGCCGAATATTTAAGGGCCTCTAAGAGACTTCAGATAGTGGTGTTTAAATACTGTGGGAGATTTCCAACCCGTATATTTTTTAAGATTATCGAAGTTCATATGATGAAAATAATTAACTGAGGTAGCCACTGCTCGGCTATCAATGGACATGAGGAACTGAATCCGGATTGGCTTGTTTGATAAAATAAAGAATTTGTTGTCTAATGGCCTTCAAGGAAATGGTTCCACCATTCTCTCTAATAAAAAGAGGGCCTGAAGACTTTTTAGAAGTTCTGCCCAGATAAGATTTTAATGTAATAATAGGACATAATGGATGGGTCCTGTGGAAGAGGGACAATCTTCCATGGAGACCATCTGTTCTGTGGGTCTTCATTCTTTGCTAAGATTTCCGATCTGGAGAGAGCAGAACTTCTCCTGACGGGGGTAAGGAATCAATATGATTTTGGTTCTCTAGAGGAGAGCCACGGGGGTGTTCAGATTCTGGCACCTGAGGCCAGACTCATTAAAAATAATGTTTTCCTGAGAAGGGTTATATATGAGCATGATTCATTATCAGTATCTGAAGCCAACCTGAGTACGTCATTTAAAAACCAGGAGACCGTGTGAGGACGGTCTACCGGTCTCAGATGAGCACATGCTCTAGGGATAGACGAGAAGTACGAATCTGTTAAATCAATATTAAAGCCAAACTGAAATATCTTCCTCAAGGCAGATTTAGTTGTAATAATGGTACTAGCAGCTAAGCCTTTTTCAAACAGAGTTCTAAAAAATGAAATTGTCAGATTCATAGTCATCGTCTGAACATCTGATTCTTTTAGAAAGATGGCTAACTTCCTCACTGCCGAATCATACTGCCGGAGTGTCAATTCTCTTTTGTCTGACTCCACGAACAGAGTGTTTAGCAGGTCAATATTAGCATCCTTTTATGCCGCAAACTTCATGAAGTCCATAAAGTTAGGGCACTCAGAATTTTTGAGGAAGCTTAACACAGTCCGAGTTTGTTACCACCTGAGTCAGCTTTGGGTTGAATTCGTCTGGGACGGAGTTTCAACTCTAGTAGAAGAGGAAACCCATTGCTCTTCGGCCAGTTGGGTGCTACCAGTGCTATCTGTCCTTTGAAAGATCTGAGTTTGTGTAGAACTTTCATCAAGAGGTTTATTGGCGGAAATAGGTAAATCTTCTGCCAATTGTTCCAGTCTATGGAATCGCATCTGTGGCGTGAGCCAGAGGATCCAAATTGGGAGCCACATAACATGAAAGTTTGTGGTTGGACTCCGTGGCGAACAGGTCTACCTGAAGGCCCGGAATTTGTAGGCAGATCATATTGAATGACTTTGCGTCCAAGGACCACTCTGACTCCAGCGGAGTTGTTCTGGACAGTGAGTCCGGCAATGATTTCCATTTCGTACTCCTGCCAGGGTGAGTGGCCTGAAAGGTGCCAATGATGTTTCATTGCCAACAAAAAGATTGCTATCATCGCCTGATTTATGTGGCTCGACATAGAGCCTCCTCTGTTTATGCAGTAAACTATCACTGCACTGTCCAAGACTAGTCAGATATGAATATTCCTGGATGGAGCTAGTTGTTTCAGGGTCAAGAAAATGGCCATTGCTTCTAGTACTTTGATATGGAACTTGCGGAATGCTGTCAACCATGTTCCTTGAACCTTCTTGTACTGAGAATAGCCCCCCCATCCGCTCAGAGAGGCGTCCGTGTGGACTACTGGAGACGGTGGGGGAAATTGTAGCGGCACTGACTTGGAAAGACTTTTGACTGTCGTCCATGGACGAAGTCTTTTCCTTAGTATGAGCGGAATCAAGGAGATTTTGTCTCTGAGCCTGCTGTTGGCTCTTCCGCCATACCCGATTGATGTCCTTCAGTCTGGCTTTCAACAGAACATCTGTTATCGAAGCAAACTGAAGTGAACCTAAGACTCTTTCTTGGGTACGACGAGAAGCCCGTCTGTTCTTGAGGAATTGTCTCGTAGCTTTCGCTATCTCTCTGCACTTGTTCGGTGGAAGAGATAGTTTGTGTGCCGGTTAGGTCCCACTGAAATCCCCAACCATTGAAAGCGAGACGCCGGAATGAGACGGGACTTTTTCTTGTTTATCTGGAATCCCAGATACTCTAGAAATGTTATTACTTTAGCTGTTGCCCTGCGACATTCCTTGTCGTTGGTTGCCCAAATGAGCCAGTCGTCTAGGTAAGCTACTAGCATCACCCCCTGAGCTCTTAGTTCCTGCACTTCTGTCTCTCCTAGCTTGGTGAATATTCTGGGCGCTATATTGAGCCCGAATGGCATGACTCTGAATAAGTAAGCCTGTTTTCCTAGTTTGAAGCCTAGGTAGGGAGAGAAGTTCTTGCTATCTGGACGTGATAGTAAGCGTCTGTAAGATCGATAGAGGTGGTGACGACCCTACGGGGAAGTAAGGTCCGCACCTGCGAGACGGTTAGCATGCAGAACTTGTCGCATTGAATGTATGAGTTGAGATGGGACAAGTCCAGAATCACTCTTCATTTGTCCGAGTCCTTCTTTGGTACACTGAACAAACCGTCCTTGAAATTTCAAGTGACTGACTTTCTTTATTGCCTTCTTTTAAAGAAGGTCTGCCGTTGGAATTTGGTGGAAGCTGACTGGTGGAGGAGGCCCTTTTATCCATCTCCACCCCAGACCTTTTGATACGATACTGTGGGCCCATGTACTGAAGGTCCAATGGTCCTGGAACAGGTACAGTCTCCCGACTACCTGGAGAGGCTCATTGACTGGATGAGGTCGTACTTCCTCTGCCTCCTCTGAAACCTCTGCCTCTGGAGAGAGCTCTGGAACCAGCTCTGTGCCGGTAAGCTCCTCTTGCTCTGCTCTGCGTGCCTATTATAGCCTTGAAACGCCCCTTGCGCTTCAAACGAAGCGTTGAAGGCCGGGGACGTCACGAAAGTAGCCGAACTCGAGGACTGTTGAGTTGCCTGACTGTGTAGCAGTATAAATTGTTGTTGTGGTCGTGCCTTAGAGGTCGAAGGTTGACCAAGCTGGGAGACGGGAACTGCTTGCACCACCATCTGTGTCTGAGAGGTCTGGAAGGGCTGATACTTCCTGGCCCTATTCCTACCCTTGGCTTGTGGTCCGGAGGTCTCAAACTTCCTTTTGGAGGGAAGGCCCCAGCAGACAGGAAGGTTCTGGTTAGCCCTAGCCGCCTCACTGATGACGCTGTTAACCACGTCATGTCTGATGGAAGCATTGGCAAAGACATGCTTCCTGCAGTTCTGCCTAGCAACCACAAAGTCATACAGGTCACACTGGAAAGTCTGCAGAAGCGACTTTGTTAGGACCCGGAATAGAGGTTCCTCAGCGTAGACAGAGGCCGTCAACTCTGAAGTAGTAACCGAGTTGATCGACCTACTCAGTTTACACTTTGCCTCAAACTCTGCCTTTACCATGGCATCCGGAATTCTAGGTAACCGTTCACTAAACTGTGGGGAAGCACACTCCAGATTGAGTTTGCCCACTGTGAATGTTTCTGGAGCGCCCACCCAGCACTCCAAATCTCCGGAAAAGAGCAGAGAGGTAGGCTCTGTCTCTCAAAGCTGAGGCATTGGCTTCTCCTCCATTCCGGCCTGCAGAGTTAACTCCGCGATCTTAGATGTGCAAGGGGTCGGGATGTTATCCCCCACCACGAACATGATGTAGCAACCTTTGTGTGGCGTCAACTTGGCGTTGACGCAATCCCATTCCGAAAAGGGTTGCACACCCATGCCGACTGTGCCTGATCCCTAGGATAGATCACAGTCTTCTTTGGGACCCTGTCTACCCTGACAAACTCTTCCTCGGCTAACCGAGCGTAGCCTGGGAAGGGAAATTGGAGGTCCGCCGGGAAGAACTCGTAATCTTCCACAGGACGGGTTTTCCGCAGCCTTCAATTGTCAGCATGCCATCCGAAAAGGGAGGCATGCAGCGCCAACCACCATGGGTTGTTGTCCTCGAATGGCGGGAGCTTAGATGCATCCGACACAATAAAGGACTGCTGTGTGCCTCCAGACTGGATAAGTCCGGCCAGCAAGCTCTCCTGAGTCTGTAGTCTCTGAGCCAGAGACAGGATGGACTGCCCCGATGTCTCTAAACCTGAGGCGAGCTGAGAGGACATCGATTGGAATCTCGAGTCCACAATACTGCCCATCTTCTCCATGAGAAGATTAGCGAAGGCATCAGGGTCGAAGCCGGACTCCGTCGGTCTGGCTTTAGAACCCTTAGCTCTTGACCCCTTAGGCGGGGGAGTAGCTTTTGCTGAGGAAGCCAAAGGCTTGGGGGCCAATGACGACCTGGCGGAGCCCGCCGGAGAAGGCTTAGCTAGTCTGGCAGCCTTCGGCAAGGACTTGTTTTTCAAGGTTTCACCTTGGGGATCACAGAATCAGCCCTATCCCCAAGGATCATGGACTTCGAAAAGCCCTGAACTCATTAGTCACGTTCCCAACCAAAGCGTAACACACTTTGCAGCTGTCTGGATGCCAAGACTAAGAGGTCGTCAACCTGCACGCTTGCTGGAGAACGGCTGCGCACCCCAACTCCAGACAGCGAACCATCTGTAAGTTGGAATTGATGCATGAGTATCATCAAAATAGTTCCGTCGGAGTTAATTCCAGCAGTATGTGTACACTTAGACTAGTTCTACTAAAACCAGCTAAGGTAAACATCAACTATTAAATAAATTTTACTTAACATTAAAGCTCTGAATGTCTCCGCCTGCTCCGGAATCCATAATCTCGTTATCGCAATAGCTATGACCGGTGGAGTTGGCCTGATATGAGCAGAACAGGGAAACAAGGTAAAACCTAAGCCTGAGTCTGATCGCACTGGAGTAGAGTAGCAATTCCAAGTCAATTGGAAACGCATTCTCTAAGCCTAGTTCCGCCCCCACTGGAGTGGGGAAGCAGCAATAACACCAGAGAAATACGGAAAACAGAGCAGCGGGAACAAAGGTATTAAGAACTCCGGTGTATAACATCCTGGCGAATGTGATGGTAGACCACACCTCGCCAGAATAAACACAGGCCCGGAGACACCAACAGAGACTACATAATCTTCTAATCCTTAACCTCCTCCGACTAATCCCCCGGAACAGTGCTAGATGCTCCAGCTGCTGTTCACCAGTAGGATTACTTGGTCAGCAAGCTAACGAAGCACCGCCGGAACGAGTCTGGAACGGAAGGAGGAGCCCGAGGAGAAAGGTAAACTAGTAATCGCCTGGCAACAGCAACCGGTCAGGTGATTACCACCCTCCAAGAAGCCGTGAAATAGCCTACTACTAAAGGGGCAGAAGATGGCAGGCCAAATGACACCCTAAAGGAGGTAACGGCCAAGGCTATACTTTACAAAATTTATTGATAAAGAATTATTGGAAATACCGATGAATAAAGGCAAGCGCCCATCTACGAGCCTAGCCTAACCCTCCAAAATCAGATACCCCGATCTGGTCAGGTAGCCTAGGATTGGTGCCTACTAGTTCGTCACGAAAGAGGACACTCTAGAGCCTAACCTAACCTTCCAAAATCGAACATATCGACCTGGTCAGGTAAGATAGGCATAGCATCTACATTACATAACAAGAGAGGAACTCTCTAGTAATGGATCACCCTCCAAAACTAATATGTCAGTCTGGTCAGGTTAGCCAGGACTAGCACCAATTATGGGTAGCGTGAAGTACTCTCAACCGCCTAGCCTACCTTCCAAAACCTAGCCTAGATCTGGTCGGGTAGGCTAGGGTAGGTAGATAATCGTGTAGGACTTCCAAACCTCATCAAAATACAATTAGCAATATAATATTATATTATAATAAAATAAATAATATCACATACACTACATGCATGAGCACCGCAAATGAATGAGGGTTTCCTTTACCTCCCAAAACTAAAATGGCGTATCGCTAGGCTAGCCTAGGTTGCCTCAAACAATATTCTCGCATGATGTAGGATTGAAAAAGGGTTATTTTGACGAAGGAAAATCTATTTCTGGGTGATTGGCTCGTGTCGCCCTATGAAAGGATCCTTAATATCATTCTTTCTAGGTAAAATTAATCTAAAATTACCAGAGAAAAACAAAATTAAGAAAATGTCAGTAAAACTGACTCGCTCACTCTTAAAAAGAAGTGTCGGTATGGCAATAGGGGCGAGTGGGAACACTACCACGAGACATTCACCAATTAGAACTTCCAATCAGAATTCCCACAAGAGAGAGCTGATACCAACGGGCGATGCGGCCGCTACTACTACTACTAGAGGACGCCACGGACAACAGCGCCCCTAGCGGACATCCTTAATCTAAAAACATCTTGTCCTGCAGGGGGGGGCAAACAATACAGGGTGGGTTTCATAGGGCGACACGAGCCAATCACCCAGAAATAGATTTTTCCTTCGTCAAAAAAATCCCTTTTCTGGGCTCAGCTCGTGTCGGCCTATGAAAGAGTACCAGAGAAACAGACAAGATGGGAAAAAAGGACAAATGAAAAGCAGTTGTAAAATGAGGGATATAATTTAAGTAAATCAATTACAGCATATAAACTAAGTACTTAAGTCTAACTTATTCTAAACAGTAACATAAAAGAAAGTTAGTAATGTAAAGTACTTAAAATTACAGTAAACACAGTAAATTATAATAATGCAGTGTAATTTTAACAAAATAGATTTACTTAGATAACTTATTTACAAAATATACAAACACATTGTGTCCTACCCTAGCATAAAAATAAGGGTAGGTACACTGAAGTACATTATCAGTACAAAGTGTGGATGTCCCTAGCAAAAAAAAAGAAAAAAATAAGGGACAATCCACTAATATGATTTCAGCGGCTAAGGCTAGGATATCCGAGTAGCGTGGCGATAGGGTGAGGCATGTGGATGAGGTAGGTAGAAAGGAGACCTGGATCTGTACTACAACTACTATACAGTATCAGGAGAAACAATGTTTCCCGCTGCTACTGCTGAAAATTTTAAAGATTCCAAGGACTTTAGATAATGACGTTTAAAGACTGTCGGAGATTTCCATCCAGTATACTTTTTAAGATCCTCAAAGTTCATATGTTGAAAGTAATTAATTGAGGTGGCTACTCCCCTGATGTCATGTGCTTTTGGGAATGAATCAGGATTGGCTTGTTTAATGAAGTAAAGGATTTGTTGTCTAATACCTTTTACTGACAAAGTACCACCTTTTTCTCTCATGAAGAGAGAACCTGAGGATCTTGAGGATGTACGAGATAGAAAGGCTCTTAAAGTTGATACTGGGCAAAGAGAAGGGTCTTGCGGAAGTGGGATGACTTTCCAAGGGGCCCACCTTGCAAGAGGATCCTCATTTTTTAGCCAAAAAACTACGATCCGGGAGCAAGCAGAACTTCTCCTGAGGGGAGGAATTCCACATGACCCAGCATCTCTGGATAGAGCCGACAGTTCTGAAATTCTAGCTCCTGAAGCTAGGCTTAATAAGAATAATGTCTTTCTAAGAAGCATTATGAATGTACAAGACGAGTTGTCAGTATCTGAAGCTAGTTTGAGGACATCATTTAAGAACCATGAAACTGCAGTAGGCCTTTGAGAAGGTCTAAGTCTAGCACAGGCTTTAGGAATAGACGTGAAATAAGATTCAGTCAGATCTATCTGAAACCTAACTGAAAGATCTTCAAAGCCGATTTATGAGTAGTAATAGTGCTAGCTTGCTAAACCTTTTTCAAACAAGGATCTGAAAAAGGATATAGCTAGATTAACTGTCATGGTTGTAGTGTTTGATTCTTTCAGGAAGGATGCTAATTTTTAACAGCTGAGTCAATATTGTCTAATAGTTGACTCTCTCTTATCTGATTCTAGGAAGAGAATATTTTGTGGATCAATATTAGCATCTTTATTAGCCGCAAACTTCATGAAGTCCATAAAGTTAGGGTCTGAAGAATTCCTGAGGAAGCGAACACAGTCCTCATTTGTACTGATTGTGACAGCTTGGGATTGGGAATCCGTTGAGGTCGGAGGACCCAATTCCAGAAGAAGAGGATACCAGTTGCTCTTGGGCCAGTCCGGTGCAATCAGAGCTACTATTCCCTTGAAAGTCCTCAGCTTGCTTAAGACTTTCAAGAGGAGATTCACTGGAGGAAAAACATAAATTTTTCTCCACTGATCCAATCTAACGACAGGGCATCCGTGGCATAAGCCAGAGGGTCCAGGTTGGGGGCCACATAGCAAGGGAGCTTGTGGTTCGCTTGTGAGGCGAAGAGATCTACTTGGAGACCTGGGACTCTCCGGCATATCCACTGGAATGACCCGTCGTCTAGGGGACCATTCTGATTCCAGAGGACTGACCGGGACAAAGCGTCTGCTATCATATTTCTTACCCCCGCCAGGTGAGTGGCGGACAGATGCCATTTGTGTTTGTTTGCTAGGGCAAAGATGGCTATCATGACATGGTTCACATGCTTGGATTTGGACCCTCCCTGTTGATGCAATGAACTACCACTGCACTGTCCAAAACTAGCCTTAGATGAGACTTTTTTGGGGGAAGCAGTCTCTTCAAGGTAAGAAATACTGCCATTGCTTCCAGAACGTTTATGTGGAGCTGGCGAAATTGAACTGACCAAGTCCCCTGAACCTGTTTGAACTGAGAATATCCCCCCACCCGGACAGGGAGGCATCTGTGTGAATGGTTAACACTGGAAGGGGATATTGAAGGGGTACCCGCTTGGCTAAGTTCTTTACTTTTGACCATGGACGGAGTTGATTGCGAAGGATCTGTGGAATTACTGACAACTTGTCTCGAGATTTGGCGTTTGCTCTCGATCGCCAAACTCGATTTATATCTTTTAGCCTTGCTTTCAGGAGGATATCTGTCACCGAAGCAAACTGAAGGGACCCTAGGATTCTTTCTGGCTTCTCCTTGATGTTTGTTTGCATTTGAGAAATTGTCTGACAGATTTTGCTATTTCCTTCCGTTTGGCCACTGGAATTGACAGATTGTGGGAAGACAAATCCCATTGGATTCCCAGCCACTGAAAACGAGACTCCGGGGTAAGTCTGGATTTCGTTTTGTTTATCTGGAACCCCAGATGTTCCAGAAAGTGAACTACCTTTTTGGTGGCTTTGAGACATTCCTCGACTGTTGGTGCCCAGATCAACCAATCGTCGAGGTATGCTGCTACCATGATTCCCTGAGTTCTCAATTGCTGCACAACCACTTCTGCTATTTTCTGTGAATTACCCTGGGGGCTTACATTCAGACCGAAGGGCATCACTTTGAATGAGAATGTCTGATTTCCTAGCCTGAATCCTAGGAATGGGCGGAAGTGTCTGGCTATAGGGATATGATAGTATGCGTCTGTAAGATCGATGGAGCATGTGACGGCTCCACGCGGAAGTAAGGTCCTTACTTGCGAGAGGGTAAGCATCTTGAACTTGTCGCAACGAATGAAAGAGTTTAGCTTTGACAAGTCTAAGATTACCCTTCTTTTTGTTGAGCCTTTCTTTGGCACGCTGAATAAGCGACCTTGAAATTTTAGATGCTTGACCTCTCGCAATAGCTCCTTTCTGAAGGAGTTCCTCCGCATTAATCTGTCAATTCCTTTGATGGTATTTGGCGGAATGATTTGATTGGAGGAGGATCTTTGATCCAACTCCAACCCAATCCTTTGGACACTATGCTCTGTGCCCAATTGCTGAACCCCCACCTGTGACGGAAGAGGAACAGCCTCCCTCCTACCTGGGGAGCCTCATTGTTGATGGGCGGGTGACCACCACGCCCTCCTCTGAACTGCTTACTCCTTGTCGCCCTCCCTGCGCCACGCTGGCGAAAAGTAGCCTCTCGCCCTACCTCTCGATTGTCTATTAAAGGGAGGGTAGGCCTGACCTTCATAGTAGGGTTGAAGGCCGGCGAGAGTGCGTAGGAGGTCGAGGTTGTGACTGAGGAGACAGCAGGAGGATGGGGCTGGTTCTGCTTAGAAGTAGCAGGTTGTCCCTGTTGTAAGTAACCGGGACGGCCTGAACAAATTGCTGCTGTGCTGGTGTTTCTGGTAAGGCTGAAACCTTTTACCAGACTTCTTTGGTTTCTTACCAGCAGTGGGGACGGATTTCTTGCTTCCTCTTAGATGAAATACCCCACCTAGCTCTAAGGCTCTGGTTGAGCCTAGCCGCCTCGTGGTGTACTTCATTTACAGCGGACTCTGGGAAGAGATCCGCTCCCCACATGCTAGAAGCCAGGAGTCTATTAGGCTCGTGCCATATAGTGCACTCCTGCAGAACGTGCTTTCGGCAATTCCTCCTAGCTTGGAAGAAGTCGAAAGCATCCGTCTGAAACCGTCTGAAGCTGGGATTTGGCAAGATTTTAAACAAAGGTTCCGTGCCATACGAGAGAGCAGCCATCTCTGTTATGATCAGCGAATTGAGGGACCTGCCAAACCTAGTTTCGCGCGTCGAACTCCGCCTGAATCAAGGAATCAGGCAGCCTTGGGAGCTTTTCGCCGAACTGGTCCATGGCGCAGTCCGGTTTGAGCTTACCAAGCGTGAACGTGGCTGGCAAGTTCTCCCACAATTCTCCAAAAGCTGGGAAGAGCGGGGGAAAAGACGAGAAGTAGACTCCGCCTCCCTTAGCTGTGGCATGGGCTCATCCTTGAGGACTGCCTGAAGAGTCGTCTCTACTATTTTTTGTAGCGAACGGAAGAGAAGCCTCCTCTTCCGTCGCAAAAATAGTGAAAGGACTCTTATAAGCCTGGAGCTTGGTGTTTGTAACACATCCCAGTCCTCAAGGCAGTGAACCCCAATTCACGTTGAGCATGATCCCTACTGTAAGAGAACATTCTCCCTAGAGATCTTGTCTTCCCTAGTAAGCGCCGCTACGGTCAGCCTAGCATAGCCAATGAAAGGCTGCGTCAAACCCGGAGGATAAAACTCGAAGTCCTCAATCCTTCGAGTTCCACACTCCGGGATAGAGATCATACCATCCTTAAACGGAGCGTAAGCGGGCTACTCTCCATGGTTCTCCATAGAGAAAGCTGGTAGTGAATCATATGGTGGAAGCTGGAGAATACCAGCACTTGTTACTGGGGAGACTGGAAGGGGGACCTGAGAGAGCCCAGCTACTCGGTCCTCATTCTCTCTAACTCTGTTAGAGAGATCTTGGATGGACTGGCCCCCGATTGAGACAGAGTGCTCGACAGTTGTGCGAACATCTGCTCAAACTTTGTCCCCAGGGCGGAGACTTGAGAGCCGACCAACTCACCCACCTGTTGCATCACCACTGCTGAGAAAGCAGTGGGATCAAAGGTGCTGGGTCCCGCTACTCCAACCGGCGTTACCGGAGTGGATGCGGTGGAGGCCGGAGAAGGCATTGGCTCGGCGGGAGCGCGAGCCTTCTCCTTAGAAGACTTGCTTCTAGAGCTCTTCGAGTAAGAAGAGCTCGGCTTGGCCTTCACCGCGTCAGCATAAGAAGTCGAAGACTTCTTAGCTGAAGAAGACGAAGACGACTTCTTAGAAGTCGTCTTAACTAGGGTCTTCGGTTCTCTCTGTCCCTTCACCTTTGGGGGTGGGTACAGAGAGAGCGGGAGAGCGGGTAGGGATCTCAGATCCCACAAAGCCTTGGAAAAGAAGCACTTGAAGAAGGGACAGGAGAAGATCCAGGAGCACCCAAGGAAAAGACCTTGGGCGCCCGACACACCTACCTCAACCAACAAATCCTCCGCACCTACGCCATAGGCGCTCAATGTTAAGGTCCAGGGTAGCGACGTCCGGGACCGACTCCTGTGTGGCTACGACCCCGAAAGACTGCTGCATCTCTTGCTGGAATGGAGGCTATGAGAGGGGCTGCGGATAAGGGGTCAACATACCCTGTTGACTTGCCCCGGGGAAGATCTGAACGGCCAGCTTCTTGTCTAAAATGTAAGGCTGGCCTTGGCGGCGTTCTTTCCGAAGCCGCCTACCCACGCTTTCAGGGTTGCAAGGGCGACCTCCCTCACACCAGCAGCCTGAAAGAAAAGGCGAAATGAGCTTCTAATGGCGGGACGGGGTTAACAAACTTATGTCTAAGAGTTGTTAGTAAAATGATAAAAAAGTCTATAATCGACTTACCCCCTCCACCAGCTGACTGACTAGGTCGTAGCAGATGGCGCAGGCTTCCGGGTGCCAGACGATCATATCGTTGTACGGCGTGGCACATGGAAGCGTGAGACCTGCACTCATCGTGGCCGCAGGGGTCGTACAATGTCTGCGTTGCATCCCAGGACCTGACAGTTGGTAGCCTGTAAGTGGAAAGATACATAAGTATCAGGAGAACACTTACAGCCTAACAGTTGCTCCGCTGGTGCCGGAGCGAGAAAGTTAGATTAAACCAGAGCCCCGCCATAATACGTGTGGTAGTAAAATGGTTGGTTGTCCTAGGCTACGGCGGAGACAAGAGATAGAATCCAACCAGGTGTGGTGGTAAAATGAAACCACGACGGATAATGGCGGGGATGGTATACATAGAATAATAAAATTATACAAATCATCGTAAAATTAGGGTATATCCTTAAAAATAACAATAATTATCAAACCTTTCCCACCCGTCTACTAGAAGAGTGCCCGGGTGGGTAAGAAGCAAGCTCCCTTCCGGTAGCGGGGGAGAGATGCAAGGATATAGTAGGCAAGCAACCGACCACTAGTAGTGACCACCCCGCCCGCTGGCGGAGCCAGTAATCTATAACCAAAGGTTATAGGCTCCTTTCGTTATAGAAAGGGAAGGTGGCTGAGCAACTGGGGAAGGGGGGGGAGGGTCTCGGCGTAACACGGCGGGAGAGAGAGAGGGGGGGGGTGGGGGCCTGGACTACTCTCCCCGTCCCAACAACTACCCGCTCGGAGACCCGGTACCCCTATGAGTGGTCGCCCTATACCCCCCGCTGGGAGGAACCCCTGGCCTCCTCAGAGAGAGAGGGAGGAAGGCAACTGAGGTTGTCATGGCAACCAAGGGGTCCCCCAGCGCCTCCCTATACCTGGTAGGGAGGGAAGGGGAAGGGGAAGGTGCGATGGAACACGTGACCGCAAGTGGCCTAAGCCGCGAAGCAACACAAAACCGTGGAAGGGCCCACAGTGAACCAGGCTGTACCAATACATGGGACATGCACCTAGGCTAGCCTAACACCCTAAATAGAACTAAATTTACATCGTAAAGATGGAAAAGACACTTTTAGTAGAAGAAAAAGAAGCCCAGGAGGAGGCAAACTGTTCCGAGGAACAGAAGCCTACTCGGAGCCAGCGATAGCCGATGAAGAGCAAGAGCCGGGATGCTGGGCTTGGAACATAGAATAGCTCTAAATACCAAACTAAGAGAATGGTAAAAGGGCTAACCTAGCTAAAACTCGATGTAAAAAACGATGAACGTGATATAGTAAGCCCATAAGTATAAGAGTTCCCAGTATGGAGGACCGGGAATTCTTAACGAGGCAGCATGGCGCCGCCACGAGACAACCGGGAAACCGATATGACCTATTAGAAGGAAAATACTGGTTCCCGAAGACTAAATAACAGTAAAACATTACTTATGAGGCACTTAACTTAGCCGTTGCGATGGCAGAACGTTCCATGATAGATGGTGATAAAATCCTCGTGAAATAGCACAAGCACAAGAAAATGCGTCCGAACGCTGGTGCTAATAATTAAGGATGTCCGCTAGGGGCGCTGTTGTCCGTGGCGTCCTCTAGTAGTAGTAGTAGCGGCCGCATCGCCCGTTGGTATCAGCTCTCTCTTGTGGGGATTCTGATTGGAAGTTCTAATTGGTGAATGTCTCGTGGTAGTGTTCCCACTCGCCCCTATTGCCATACCGACACTTCTTTTTAAGAGTGAGCGAGTCAGTTTTACTGACATTTTCTTAATTTTGTTTTTCTCTGGTAATTTTAGATTAATTTTACCTAGAAAGAATGATATTAAGGATCCTTTCATAGGCCGACACGAGCTGAGCCCAGAACAGAAACACTGCACTCTCGTGAAGGAACCGAATCGCTCATGAAGGACTGACGATAAACGAGGGAAACCCCCTAAAGAGGCTAAATAATGTAATGGTTCAAACAGTGATACACCAACCTATCGGTACCCATCAGGAACGAAATGGTAAAATTTCACGACAACAGTAACGTATACTGTGATGTGCAAAAAAGGTGAACATATAGTTGCCTAACTGCGTTCAAAGTCAATAAATAATATACTCAACTTAGATGAAGATGCTTCTTGAAGGTCTGAAGACATGATGACTGCCAAAAATCACAAAATACCTTGCAGCAAAAACAAACATGTTAACGCTTCGAGTGCTATTGAAGGAATGTCATTTTTGGCAGAGGCACTAGTAGTAGCGAGCGGAAGGTAGCCGTTGTAATGGCACCTCTGCAGAGGGGGATTTTGAGAGAGGAGAGGTCTATTTATGCTATACCGACACCCTTTGAGGGTGAGCGAGCTAGAGGTAGTAACTCTCGGATTCCATATGGCTTTTTCTCTGGTATATTTAGTATTTATTTATACCTAGAAATGAGTGCTATAGGAACATTTCACTGGGCGACACAGGTCGAGCCCAGATATCTCTTCCTCTCCATCTAAAGTATTCATCAGACACCAGTCATAAGCGTAGAGCTAGTTATGATTCCTGGTTCAGCAATGTCGTGACGAGGCATTAGAATTCAAAGTTCACAAATGAATGTTGCTCAGCAACATTTACACTACTGTATTGTCTTGCTCTCTTGTGGTGATTCGAGGTGTTCCACCTCTAGGCCCATGTTCTAAATTTTGCCGTTCTTTAAACAATTTGATTCATCTATGTATGATTCTCTCCGGTTTATTAAGCTTTCTTGATATCTCTCCAACAGGAACTTGCACTGAATGCAGTGCAATAATTCTCTCACTCGTCAAGGGATGTTTTAGACCGATTAATGATACATTGACATTAGATTCCCGTGCACGTAACATCAAAAGAAATAGAGTGAGGTCGCCTGGTTCAAACTGTTAGGATATCATTTTTTTTCTTTTTTGTTTTTAAATTTGATAGCAATTTATGAGACTCCAATGTTTTCTGTAAAATTTAACAAATGGAATAGTTTAACTACCTTCAACTTAATATTAAAATGATAATTTAAGGACTATTTTTTATGCGATACTACTAGTGATAGGTGTCTCATATCTATTTGGTAATGTATATCTATGGTTGTGATATGACATTTTTTATCACTTCATTTTGTTCACGTCAATTTTGCTACATTGTAAATAGTTTTACACAATAACATAACATAGTGTTCTAAAGATATCAGTGACTGTTTTTAATGTCATTACACATGATTTCTGCCATCTTTGAAAAGAAAAATAGATAAATAGGCATGAATCGTGCATCAGGCAGGTGAACGAAAAATTATGAAACTCTGCTGCCAGTTCTTTGGCCCACAGTACTTAGATATTCTTAGCTATACAATTACTTGGTAGGTTACTTAAATAAAATATGTTCTATGCTGAATTTCACTACTATACACATATCATTATGTACTTCAGGGCATCTTTTTAGGCACAAAAACACAAACAAAAATGGCCATGTAATTGAAATATATACCTTTAGTAAAGAAGAATAGCTTATGTAATATATAAATATACATGATGAATACAGTACATACTATACCATATTTAACCATAAACTATATGTATTCCAATAAACATGTTCTCATCTTAAGGAGGGACGGAGTTGATTAACCTGTATTATACAGTATAGTGATTTATGTCAGCTACCTAAGAATCTCAAAAACTCGATCTAGTAAATTGGACTGAGTACAAAAACCTCTAATATAAACATCAATTATGAAATCTTTTTCTGTCATATTAAAATGGTGTTAATTTCGACATAAGTCTATCACAACACTGAACCCCACCTATCATCAACCAACCACTTCAAAATTAACAAGAGTTGGATAAAAAATTACTATAAGTTTCAATCTTTCTTCCAAGATATTTGTATTCAACCACTTGGCCTAGCTGATTCCAGTCTGTCTAAAATCAGGAACTTAAGATAAAAATAAATGAACATAATATTGAAATAAACATACCAACTAAGGATTCAGGATCCGCTCCATCTAAAAGAGGATACAGACCCCAACTGGCTGGCCGCTCTCTTGGTGGTACTACGGTTTCCATGCTTCCGTTCTCGACGCACGACTTCTGGATGCACAACTCCTATAAGACCCTCATTCTTCTTATTTTGTGATGTTTCCTGACCCTTACCTCGTCCTCCATAGTCCAGGGTACCAGGTTGTCTTTTAGGGGACTTTAACCTATCGGTTTTCTGCCTGAGTGATTCTCTGAAACTTCCACTTCGACTTCTCTGACCATCTTGTGAACCTTTCTGAGAGCTAATACTACTGGTTCCTCTGACAGGAATGCCAGAACGGGGTCTTAATTTTGTTTCCTCCATTTTCTGTTGTACGGTGGTTTCTTCTTCCCTCTGTATTTTTATTTCCTGGAAATCTTCTAAAGTCCCCTCAAGAAATATCATTGTTACAACTACAGTGCCAATCACATCTGCTGAAGAATCTACTATACGGCACTCATGAACGTAATCTCCACGCGAATTTAGCTTTAAATCTGGAAGCATAAAGCTTCCAATCACATCCCCATCCTGCCATCCTTTCTTCATCCTTAACTGCCGGCGCAAAACAGTTTGTCTAGGGGATTCACCCAATTTTCTTGGGCTCTGAATCAACTGACTCAAGTTTTCCTTTTCCTCATCATCTGCTTCATCGTTACCACCACCACCTATTTTCAGACTGACATTTAGGCTTCCAGCATCACACAGGTACTGCCGAAAAGATTTTGGGCCACAGGTAACATAGAATGTTATTCTGGATTCACTCTTCCCAGGAGGTAACCTAAAAAACAGAAAAAATCACAGAGGTGAAATAACAGTTCATTGCAGTACAATTGAAGACAAACACCGCAAACATCTTGAATTTTTGATAGGGAATACAGAAATAACAAAACTACATATGATGCTAATGCTGGAAACCTTACTGGGAAGATGAGCATGATTAGCAGTGCTTGTATGAATAGGATTAACTGATAATATACTATATTTTTATGCTTTGAACTTAACTGCTATTGTACTTTTTTTACATTTTGGACTCAACTGCTACCATACTAAACTATTATAATAGATTTTGAGATAACTTCACCCCTCAACTTAACATACTAACTGGTATATTAAATATGCTTGAAAAAAAGGAACCACCATATTAACCCTTAAACGCCGAAGCGGTAAAAAAAAAATTGTCTCCCGTGTGCCGGAGGTGTTTCGGAGTGAGCGCGGAAGCGGAAAAATATTTTTTTCAAAAAAACACAGCGCGCTTAGTTTTCAAGATTAAGAGTTCATTTTTGGCTCCTTTTTTTGTCATTGGCTGAAGTTTAGTATGCAACCATCAGAAATGAAAAACATTATAATTATCATATATAAATAATGCGATATATGATAGCGCAAACACAAAATTTCATATATAATTGTATTCAAATCGCGCTGTGCGCAAAACGGTTAAGGTAACAAGTTACTTTTTTTTTGTTGTAATGTACACTAAACTGCGATAATTTTTGTATATAACACATTGTAAAACGATAAAAGCAACACAGAGAAAATATTATCACAAAACGATGCATGAATTCGTAACGTGCGGACGTAAAAAAATATTTTTTTTTAAATTCACCATAAATCTAAATATTGTTATAGAGACTTCGAATTTGTTTCAAGATGAAGTTAAATGATGGAATATTATGATACTGTAAGAGTTTTAGCTTACAATTGCAGTTTTCGACCAAATGTCGAAATTTTTTTATAAATTTTTTTTTATATGCAATTATTTCAGAAATTAGAAAAGCTACAACCTTCAAATATTTTTCCTGTTATTCTACATGAAATTGCGCACATTTTCATATATAAAACTCTATGAAATTACTAATATGGAACGGAGCAAATTTTCCGAGAATGCGATGTACGCATTTCGGAGATTTATGGCGGAGAATCCGCGCGCGGAGGGAAGGAAAGTTTTTTTCATAAATTCACCATAAATCGAAATATTGTGCTAGAGACTTCCAACTTGTTGCAAATGAAGGTAAATGATTGAATATTACTAAAATATAAGAGTTTTAGCTTACAATTGCGTTTTTCGACCATTTCGGTAGAGTTAAAATTGACCGAACGTGGTTTTTTTTCTATTTATCGTGATTTATATGCAAATATTTCAAAAATGAGAAACATGAAATTGCGCACATTTTCATATATAAAACTTTATGTAACAGCTAATTTAAAATGGTCCAAACATTACCACAATCACACGTAAGGAAAATGTTATTTTTTTCATAAATTCACCATAAATCAAAATATTGTGCTAGAGACTTCCAATTTGTTACAAAATGAAGGTAAATGATTGAATATTACGAAAATATAAGAGTTTTAGCTTACAATTGCGTTTTTCGACCATTTTGGTAGAGTCAAAATTGACCGAAGGTTGAAAATTTGTCACTTATCATTTTTTAAATGAAAATATTTCAAAACTGATAACAGCTACAACCATGGGTTGTTTTTATTTGTATTGTGCATGAAATTGCGCACATTTTCATATAGTATAAAACTTTATGTAACAGCTAATTTCAAAATGGTGCAAACATTACCACAATCGCATGTATGATTTTTTTCGGAAGAGTTACCAGCGCGGACGTAAGGAAAAGTTTTTTCATAAATTCACCATAAATCGAAATATTGTGCTAGAGACTTCCAATTTGTTGCAAAATTAAGGTAAATAGTTGAATATTACTAATATATAAGCGTTTTAGCTTACAATTGCGTTTTTCGACCATTTCGGTAGAGTCAAAGTTGACCGAAGGTTGAAATTTCGGCACTTATCATTATTTATATGGAAATATTTCAAAACTGATAAAAGCTACAATCATGAATATTTTTTTTTGTATTTTAAATTAAATTGCGCACATTTTCATATATAATACTTCATGTAACGGATAATTTAAAATGGTGCAAAAATTATGTCAAAGTGACGAAATAATTTTGAGATGTGTCACTGATACTTTTTAGTGTGATAAAGAAATTCGCGCTTGCGCGCTGCGTAACGATTGTAAACAAAACAACGCCTTGATCCGTGAACTCCCAGCATCCCACAAGGCGAGTGATTAAAAAGTTTTAGGCTGGTAGGCCTATAAGTATTTTTCCGCGAATTTTTAAAAAAACTTTTTTGAGTCGACGTATGGTACATCCATTCGGCATATGGGAGACATTTTGACTCGACGTTTAATACGTCCATTTGGCGTTTAAGGGTTAACAAATTTAAAAATACAGTGGTCCCCCCGTATGCGCGGGGGATGCGTACTAGACCCCCCCTGGGAATAGTTAGAACCCGTGAATGTTTGGAACCCCTATAAAAATGCTAAAAACAGCGTATTTTGTTAGTTAAAACTCAAGAAAAACCACAAAAAATGTTCATTCTTGGTTTTTTAATAGTTTTATCACAAAAAGTGCATTTTATGATGAAACTGATAAAAAAAAAAAAAAAAAAAAAAACAGGAATCTGTGGATATTTCTCATAGAGAAATACTGAGAATGCGCGAATTTCCCACGAATAATGCGGGGAAACGTTCCCGAGAGAAATCCGCGAATGTGTGAGTCCGCAAATCCAGAGAACGCGAATACGGGGGGCCCACTGTACAGTGGACCCCCGTATTCGCATTCTTCAGATTCGTGGACTCACACATTCGCGGATTTCTCTCGGGAACGTGTCCCCGCATTATTTGCGGAAAATTCGCACATTCACGGCATTTGTCTATGAGAAATATTCACAAATTCCTGGTTTTTTTTTTTTATAAATTTCATCATAAAAAGGGATTTTGACGTAGGAAAAATCTATTTCTGGGCGAGGAAGCCGTGTCGCCCAGTGAAATGTGTCCTCTTTAGCACTATTTCTAGTAAAATATTGCTATGATACCAGAGAACTGCTAAATTGGACATGTCAGAAGTCTCTGACTCGCTCACCTAAATAAAAGGTGTCGGTATAGAACTGGGGCGAGTGTTAAACACTACCACAGTAACCCCTCCAATTAGCCTTTTCCTCATCAAAAGACCCTGAAAACGGGGAGCCGACCTATAGGTCACACCCAGCTACCCTGTTGAAGGGGACTGCGGCGTCATACTTATCGATAGCAAAGAAGCTTGGTGCACAGCAAGGGGGGGGAAAAAAGGAAAAAAGGGGGGGATTTCACTGGGCGACACGGCTTCCTCGCCCAGAAATAGATTTTCCTACGTCAAATCCTTTTCTCTGGGCTCAGCGTGTCGCTCCGTGAAATTGTACCAGAGAAGCACCAAGCTATTACTATCCTGAAAGGAAAAATCATATAATGAAATCAAAGGAAATAATAAAATAGTTTAGAATTGGAAAAAATACAATTTATTTACAAAATATACTATATAGCCAAAACATGTGGCAACATTTGCAACAAGTCACATACATAATAAAATAATTACAGATAATTTGTATGTACGTAAAACTATACACGATTATACACTTATTCTAATAGCTAAGGCATTTGCTGAGGTAGGTAAAATGCTAATGAGGCTGGCATAATTGAAAAGATTCATATGACACAAGGACGGTACTATAATGATGTAGCAGTGGGAGACACTGGCCTCCTCAGCTATTGCATGATATTTAAGATCCTCTAAAGACTTAAGGTAGTGCTTTTTGAAACCAAGGGTGACTTCCAACCAGTATACTTCTTCAGATCATCAAAGTCCATATATTTGAAGAAGTTAACAGAAGTTGCTATTGCCCGAATGTCATGCACCTTGGGGAATGACCCTGGGCTGGCTTTCTTGATAAAATATAAAATCTGCTGCCTAATGCCTTTAGAGATAGTGTACCACCATCTTTTCTAATGAAAAGGGGGCCTTCGGAATAGGTAGACGTCCTAGATAAATAGTCCTTAAGAGTTTTAACAGGACATAACGATGGATCCTGCGGAAGTGGGACAATCTTCATGGAGACCACCTCATCAAGGGATCTTCATTCTTAGCTAGAAATTGCTTATTTGGCGAAAGCAACACGTCCCCCGAGGAAAGGAACTCAATATGCGCTTCATCTCTAGATAAAGATGACAGCTCTGATATTCTGGCACCTGAAGCTAGACTCAATAAGAACAGAGTTTTACGCAAAATGGTTTGGTAATCACATTTGAAGTTGTCTGTTTCCGAGGCTAACCTAAAAACATCATTAAGAAACCATGACACTGACGACGGTCTGTGAACGGGCCGTAGACGTGCACATGCCCTTGGGATAGAGGTGAAAAATAAGACTCGGTTAGATGATACCAAACCCGAGAAGAAAAATCTTTTTCAGAGCTGACTTAGTGGTTGTAATTGTTGCAGCTGCCAAGCCTTGTTCAAACAAAGACCTGAAGAAGGTTATGGCCACGTTCAATGTCATTACTTTGATATTTGATTCTCTGAGGAACGAAGACAATTTCTTAACTGCTGAGTCATACTGGCGAAGCGTAGACTCTCTCTTGTCTGCCTCCAAGAACAACATGTTCTGTGGATCAATGTCGCCTACTCTCTTACATGCAAACTTCATGAAATCCATAAAGTTAGGGTTTTGTGAAGACCTGAGGAGTCGAACACAGTCCTCGTTTGAACTTGTTGCGATAGTCTCAAGTCCGGGAGAGGGTGAGGGCGAAGACCTAGTTCCAGGAGAAGGGGAAACCAGTTGCTCTTTGGGACCAGTGAGGGGCTATGAGAGCCACCTGGCCTTCGAAGGATCTCAAACTTGTGCAGCACCTTCAGGAGAAGGTTCACTGGAGGGAATAAATAGATTTTCGACCACTGGTTCCAATCTATGCTCAGAGCGTCCGTAGCGTATGCAGAGGTCCAGATTGGGGGCTACATAACAAGGCAGCTTGTGGTTTGCCTCTGTGGCAAACAGATCTACTTCTAGACCTGGTACTCTTTGGCAAACCCTCTCGAAGGATTCTTGGTCCAGTGACCATTCTGATTCCAGAGGGACCGACCGAGACAGGGCGTCTGCCACTACACTGTGGACTCCTGCCAGGTGAGTAGCCGACAGATGCCAGGTGTTCTTGGCTGCTAGAGAAAAGATTGCTATCATCACGTGGTTCACATGACTTGATTTTGAACCACCTCTGTTTATACAGTGTACTACTACTGCACTGTCGAGGACCAACCTGATATGAGTCTTCTTTGGAGGACGGAGCTTTTTTAAAGTCAGAAACACTGCCATAGCTTCTAGAATGTTGATGTGAAGTGTTTGGAAGTATCATGCACCTTCACGGGCCTCAATGCCCCCACCGCTGCAGCTCAGAAGGAAGTCGTAGGCAAACACAGTGATGTCCCTCCCACGTCCACTCTGTCGGGATCCAGCGCCGATATCAGAGCCCGCAGGAAAGTACACACAGTAAGGGGGTAAGTCACCGCAGATGGCAGAAATGCCCCTGCGCCTTCAATACTGACGACGACAAATCCTTCGAAGGGCGATTCAGAAAAATAAGCCAGCTGCACAACCATGCGGGGGGAATAGCGAGCCCGAACTGTTCACGGGAAAAGTTGTGCTCCTCCAATATCCTCACTGGTGTCCTTTTCACCAACCACCCGAAAGATAAACAAAACAAAAAAAAACAAGCATTAATAAGATGCTCACAAACATTTAACAAGCGGGGAGGAGGTTTAACAAGCAGTTCGCTTGACGCTCAGCCGAGACCAAAGTAAATCTTAAAAACTAAAAACTTAAAACTAATTTCCTTACGCTAAATTTTATATACAACAAAATAACAAAATCAAACAAGGCTGAGATAAAAATAAAGCAAAAGCAATGCCAATTACGTTAATACATGATAGGAAGTGAGGTGACCAAGTTCCCTGAACCTTCTCGTGCTGTGAAATAACCTCCCCAGCCTGTCAGCGATGCGTCCGTATGCACCACTAGGGACGGGGGAGGAACTGCAACGGTAACTCCTTGGCTAGGTTGTCGGCCTTTGTCCATGGGCGCAGGCGTTTTCTGAGAATCAGAGGTATCTGGGCGAACCTGTCCCGACACTTGGCATTTGCCTTCGAACGCCAAACTCGATTGATGTCCTTGAGCTTGGCTTTCAACAGAACGTCCGTGACTGAGGCAAACTGGAGCGAGCCTAGGATCCTCTCCTGATTCCTTCTCGAAGTCTCTTTGCACTTTAAGAATTGTCTTGTTGCCTTGGCATTGTCTCTGATCTGCCTTTAAGCAAGGTTTTACTTGCTCACCGACAAAACGAAAACAAAACGGTAAAAAGCTGACGAAAAGAAAAAGGGGGAATTCTTGAATGGAAAATACCAAACTAAAATAAAAGGGGGAAGGGGGGAACGATAGATAAACAACGAAGCACGAAACAAAGAAACGTGCACGAACGCCGACCCCTTGAAAAACAGGAAATCATGAAAATAATAAACGTAGATCAAACAAGATCGACAAAAGTAACTGCCACCCAAGACATAATAAAATATTAATTACCTAAAAAATATATACTGAAATACCATAAATTACGAGTATATAAATATAAATATATAGGTACTGAAAGAAGAACCCGCCGCTCGAAATTGGTACAAAACAAGGGAACGACGTAATGGCGGCTCGCTACCGCTCGTTACGGGAGGAGACGCCTAACAAAATCCTAAATAAAGGCAAAACGAAAGGCAAATCACTCCCTAAAATACAGAAAAAGGCGAACCAGTACTTAACTTGGGTGAAGAGGCAGATTGACGATCCATAACGAAAAAGAATAACGAAACCAATAAAAAGAACAGATAGCTATAAAAAAGCGTGCAACGCTGGGAGGCTATCGATAAGAATGACGCCGCAGTCCCCTTCAACAGGGTAGCTGGGTGTGACCTATAGGTCGGCTCCCCGTTTTTCTTGCAGGGTCTTTTGATGAGGAAAAGGCTAATTGGAGGGGTTTACTGTGGTAGTGTTTAACACTCGCCCCAGTTCTATACCGACACCTTTTATTTAGGTGAGTCGAGTCAGAGACTTCTGACATGTCCAATTTAGCAGTTCTCTGGTATCATAGCAATATTTTACTAGAAATAGTGCTAAAGAGGACACATTTCACGGAGCGACACGGCTGAGCCCAGAAATGCACTTTTTGTGATAAAACTATTAAAAAAAAAATAACCAAGTATAAAAATTTTAGAGTGGGTTTTTTCTTGAGTTTTAACTAACAAAATAGGCTGTTTTTAGCGTTTTTTATAGGAGTTCCAAACAATCGCGGGTTATAACTATTCATGGGTGGGGGGGGGGGGGGGGGGTGGGGGGGGGGGGGGGGGGGGGGGGGGGGGTGGGGGGGGGGGGGGGTGGTATGCATCCCCCATGAACACTGGGGGGACCACTGTACAGTACAAAACTATGAGAGGAACATGACTCCATATAGTCTTCATTATAAAATCAAGAATGCTATCATTTGCTGTATACAATCAGACAAACTTTTGTTCTCTTAAATCTTTTAGTAGAACAAGTTACAATATTTTAATCTCAATATAGCTTGATTAATTAATGATGAAACAAAAATATAAAATTCATTTACCGTATTACCAAACAAAATTTACAATAATTCAAATACTACCTACAATATGAATGCTCATGTTACACATATCTTAATATGTGAAGTTCTGAAAGTCATATCCTATCTCGATAATATTTTGCCTGAATTTCCATTTAGTACAGATCTTCCTCTATCCTCTCTTTCATTGATTTCCAGGGTATTTCTACTAATTTTTTTGTTCCCCTAAACATAAATAATTTAAATTAATCTTTATATTTCATTAATATAAACTCTTATTTTCTTAATCTCTCATAACCAGGACAACTAGACAAGGCTATGTTTCTTTAGTAGACCAAAATTAGTGCTAAGTAGTTCTGTCAACAGAATTTGTGTGTGATGTACTCAAATAATTGTCTTTAGAGTTCATTAGATACCTCTAAGAAGTAAAGAAATTATGCATACGACCAAACAGGGTTAACAGACGAATGTTTGACGAGTACTATTATCATTATTTTAATGTAACCCAACCCCACCCCTCTTTAAAAAGAAAAGCATGCATGCTGAAAATCTAAGGATGCCAGAAAGTAGGCCTTCCTGATTAACTCTACCGTCTCTATTTTGAAGAAGGTCTGCCACAGGAACTTCTTCAGCAAAAAACAGATGACTGTTTAGAACCTTGTGATCTAGTCATTACTTCTTTAACTACAGGCAGTCCCCAGTTATTGACAGACTCGGTTTTATGGTGCTTGTCTGGTGCCATAAAATCTGCAATTTATGGCGCCATAAGGGTTCTTCACGCCAAAAGGGTGCTTATGGCGCTGATAACGCCATTAAGTCACTGAGTTTTGGTTAATAGCGGTTTTCACTTATTGGCACACCCCCAGGAACGGAACCCCCGCTGATAACCAAGGACTGCCTGTATCTGTTTCCTAATCATCAACAAACACTCAATTGTCGTAGACCTTAAACTTATCCAGACTGCCTTGGTGACCTGTAATTCACTGGGTGTTATGCAAGGTGAGGGACTTCTCCCTATGTAGGGGAGTCAGTAACCAACACAAATACACCATTCATTACTCACGGCTCTGTTCTTATTTCCTGAAGACCTCTACAATAACAGCTCACAGGTGGAGGAAATGTGCATGGGCAAAAGATTCCACAGTCTTCCTCTTCAAGCTGGAGACTTGGTCAATGAATGCTGTCATTTCCTCAGCAAAAAGGGCAACAGCTGTCTCCCAGAGGAAATGTGCATGGCAAAAGATTCCACAGCTTCTCTCAACAAGCTGAGACTTGGTCAATGAATGCTGTCATTTCCTCAGCAAAAAGGGCAACAGATGTCTAAACCCCAGAAGGTCTCCCAGAGGATATGAGTCTAGGAGGGGTGAACGTGGTTATCTTTTTGATGAGGTAAAAGCTGTCTAGTCTGCCTCTGTCTGTTTGATGTACAGGAGGAAGACTGCTCCTAGGATAATGGTAGATGACAAACTGGAAGCTGAGGCATAAAAAAATCTGTCATCAAAGTTTTCAATCCTCATCTTATTGGTTGTTGCTTTCTTTGCCCATCCCAAGATCAACATTTTGTGGAATAAGCCCAGGCTCAAGAATCTCAGGTCCTTGATGTCTGATGAAGAATGCAAAGGAAGAAAATCCTTAGGTTTCCTTATGATGAAGTTGGCCAAAAGTTACAAATTACATAATCATCGTAATATGCAGACTACTATGGTCTGAGCTGCCACAATTGAAGGCTTTGTTTGCAGCCAAAATAGAACTGGCTGTGAATAGAACCGCTATAACTGGTTGGCGATCAATAGGAACTCCTGCAAGAACCTCTCCCTAGTGTCAGACTTAGCGGGCATTACAGGCAAAATAGCAAACTGGGCTGGAGTGCTGGTAAAATTCTCAATCAAGGACAATATGTGAAGAGCATGTGTTTCCAGCATCCTTAGATGCAATAAAACTTGTAAAGCCTGTGGTCTAGCAAGTTAAAGGTATTAGGAGCAGCCATCAGTCAAATCATATTCCATTCAAGTTTCTTCCCCTTCATCCTAGGCCTTGTGTCTCTAAGGATATATGTACCAGAAAAATGTAACAAATCTGCTGCTCAAAGTGCTGCAGCAAAATACTCACTCTCAAGACAATATGGTCACTGAAGGCTGTAGGCTTTGCAAAGATAGTTCCACCTCAGAAGAGTTTCTCTATTATATGGCTCTGGCTGCTCCAAATCACTTAATCTTTAATTGAAAAATGACAAAGTTTCTAAGACAATTTGTATTTTTCATAGCTATAAACCTGAGGTCTTAAAAATAGGATAATTTCTAGTGCCTAGCTGGATCCAGCTAAATTGCAGAGGAAAGCAAGGAATCTTGTGAGATCTGGCAATGCATGCATATATCAGGTGAACAGTGGTCAAGGACCATGCACCCCACTCATGCCACAGCATCAGTCTTTCCCAACTCAGGATTTCTTAGCAAGACAGAGGTGCAGCTACAGGCAGGCAGTATAATGTTAAGACCTCAGGTTTGTAGCTATGAAAAATAAAAATTGTCTTAGAAAATTTGTCATTAGTTCATACATAAACAAACCTTTGGTCTTAACAATAGGATAGACTTACACTTGGAGGGAGGTACAGACATCTTAAACTGGTTTGGGGCCTACCCACCAGTCCAGCTCCAGAAGAAATAACTTCCGGAGAGGGACTGATGCCCGCGAGAAGCTAGATACATTGACATCTAACCACCCAGACCCTGAGTGACGTACAATGATATATGGGAGAATCATTGCATAGGGAACTAAAGAGAAACTTTCACTGTCCAATAACAAACCAACAATCCAGGGTTTGTTACCACTCCCAACTCCCCCTTGCCAAGGAGCGGAGCATATGCTACCAAATAGAGGGTTGGTTATTTGCATACCAAGCAACAAAACTATCAGTATGACTACCTTACTCACCTGTATCAGACCAGTCCAGTGAATGACGTGTCTATTCCTCAACCCACCCGAAGGAAGAAGGAAAGATTACAAGAGAAAAGAACGAGACCAGCCAACCTAACTCCATTCTCTCATCCACACAATCATCTTAGGTAAGATACAAATGAGCCCTGTTAAGGGCAATGATGAGTTACACAATCTGTTGGGCAGCCACCACAGGACCCAGGGAAAACGTGTCCATAGATCTGTGGGCAACATCGTCAAGATAGAAACAGGTGAACGTGGACTAGCGTAAACAAGTACCAGCGCTCAGCACTCTATGTACAGCCAAGTTCTTTTTGAAAGTCAGAGAGGGACCAATACCCCTAATGTCATGTGCTCTAGCCTGCACAGAGGTGGCGGCGAAATCATCAAGAGTCAAGTATGCCTGTCTGATGGCTTCCCGTATCCAAAAAGAGATAGTATTCTATAACACCTCTTTCTTTGTACGTCCTGTGCTAACTAGAGGTCTGTGGCAGCCTGGTCTAATGTGCCGTGTCCTTTTAAGATGGCAACACAGAGCCCTGACAGGACACAACAAAAGTTCTTGAGCATCATCACCCACAAAGTCATTCAGTGATGGAATGGAAAAGGAGGTGAACATATCATTGTGCACAGAGGGATTCTGGGTCTTGGCCACGAATTCTGGGACAAATTCGAAGGACACTGACCCCCAACCCCTGGTGTGCTTCACATAATAGCTCAGACTGTGCAGCTCCCCACTCTCTTTGAAGATGCCAAGGACAGGAGGAAAACCGTCTTGAGTGCCAAGTTCCTGTCAGATGAGCGACACAAAGGCTCATATGGACCCTTCGTGAAACTTCCCAGAACCAAGGAAACATCCCATGCCGGAGGCTTGAGCTCCCTAGAAGAACTCGATTGCTCAAACCCCTTAACTAGCAAGGAGTTTCCAGGATGAGATGTCAATACTTCTAAGGCGTAACACTAAACTCAGGGCTGCCCTGAAGCCTCTAATGGCAGAAACGGACAAATGTTTCTCATCCCTGAGGAAGGTTAAAAAGTCTGTTACATGCTGAATAGAGGTTGGGAGTAGAGAAAAACCCCATTTATGACACCAGTCAAATTAATCGTCCATTTGCCTTGGTAAAATGCAGAGGTCGACCTTTTGAGACTGCTGGACATAAGCCATGCTGTTCTCTGAGAAAAGCCTCTCGCTCGGAAGAGATACTTGATAGCCTCCAACTGTGAAGAGACAGAGATTCTACTGACTGGTGGAACCTTTCTGCATGCGGCTAACACAGGAGATGCTGCCAAGGGGCAATTTCCCTCGGAACTCCGACAACGACAGCAGATCTGGAAAACCATTCCCCCTGAGGCCTCAGAGGGGCTACCAAAGTCATCCTGAGACCCTGTGAACTCATCAGCCTGTTCAGGACTTGACGGATCAAACAAAACGGAGGGAAGGCATACACCTCCAGGTTGTCCCAGGGATGTTGGAACGTGTCCTCTGCTAACACTAAAGGATCTGGAACCACTGAACCGGGATATTATCTCCAGTTTCCTGTTGAACTAGGTTGCAAAAAGGTCCAGCATGGGTCTCCCGCAAACCTGACAGAGCTTGCCTGCTACTACTTGATGAAGGCAGGCCTCCGTGCTTGTTCACACAAGTGACCACCGTGGTGTTGTCCGACATGAGAACGACAGAATGACCCTCTACTTTCTCCCGAAACTCCTTCAGACCCAGGAAGGCTGCCTTCAACTTGAAGACGTTGATATGCTGCCGTTTGTCCTCCAAACTCTAAACACCTGAGGCAATGAGGCCTCCTAAATGAGCCCCCAACCTGAGAGGAAGGCGTCTGAAAACAGAAGGAAGTCAGGAGGGAGAGAACGCAGAGGAACACCCTTCAAAAGATTTCAGTTGTCCAACCACCAACGAAGGTCTTCTCTCACTTTCAGAGACAGAGGAAGATTTAACAGGGGCGAGTCCTCCACCAAAGACCAGAATTCCCCCAGCCTCCATTGTAGAGACCAAAGACGAGCATCTCCATCTTCAGTCCCTCCATAAGGGACCAGCTCCATAAGGGAAGACAAAACTCCCAGAAGAACCTGCCACTGATGTGCTGACTGATGTGGTTCCAGCAGGAAGTCGCACGCCACCACTCACAACTTCTCCAACCTCTGATCTGACAGGAAACTCATGCAACTGCTGTATTGATGACCATGCCCAGGTAGAGAATCTTTTAACTGGGTACGAGGTTTGACTTCTGGTTGACCACAATACCCAGTTCCGGACAGAACCAGACAATCTCTGTCCTGCAGCAGCTTCTCCCTGGAACCTGCCAGGGCCAACCAATCATCGAGGTGCCTCAGCAAACAGATCCCCTGAGCATGGGCCCAACTTGTGAACAATTGAGGGGCTGCGGTCAGCCCGAAGCACAAGACTTTGAACTCGAAGACCTTGTCTCCAAGAGAGAAGTGAAGGTACTTCTTGGACGTCAGATGAATAGGGATCTGGAAATATGCATCCCTCAAGTCTATCGACAGCATGAAGTTGCCTTCCCTCACAGCTGCCAACACTGAACATGGGGTCTCCATCTTGAACCTCGTCTTCCTGATGAAGTGATTCAAGGTGGATAAGTCGATCACAGGTCTCCAACCTCCCAACGCCTCGGGCACTAAGAAGATGTGACTGTAAACTCTGGAGATGGACACACCACTTCCTCTATCGCATCCTTGTCCAGCAACCTGCACTGTCTACGAGAGTTTGGGGAGAGGAGTCGATGGTGGTAGATACCGCACCCGTAGTACATTTACTACGACTTCTCCACCCCATAATTGCCATTTGTCCCAATGGCGTGCCAGGCTCCCCCCCCCCCCCCCCCCCACCCATGGCACAGGAGAGGGAAAGGCACCTAACCTACTGACAACCCCCTTTATCTCTGCCCCTTTGGCCCCTTCTTGGCTTAAAGGAACGGGAGCAAAAGGAACATAGGTCCTCTGACCTAGGCTGTGATGAGCAGGGAGGCCCGCCGAAACCGAACTCCTTGACGGCCTACCAGCCGAAGAACTTTCGTGACTGCTGCTGGGCAGGAGGAGGAGGGAGTAGAACAGATATCTCCAAGGATGAGACTCTGACTTAGACACAGCCTGGTGCACTAATCTGTCCTTGGTGTCAGCCCAGCGCTGGTCTATCGCATTTTTTTCCTCCAGCTCGGTCTGAGAGAACAGGAGTTGTGATTCCAGATCTCCATTCCTCAATGCCAACAAGGACTTAGGGTCAACTGATCTTTCCATCCTGGATAAATGCCGCATCTCTTCTAATCAGGAGAAGGTTAGCCCATAAATTAACACTGAGGTGAGCAAGATACGAGAACGCCTTGCCTCCGGACTGTAACAAACTGGAAAGAGAGGAAGCACTCACCAACCCCTCTGGGGACCAGTCAGAAGCTATCTTGGCAATGACCGCTGACCAGAAGTCCAGCCAAGTTACCATCTGCAACATGGAGGCTGCCGTAGACTCCAACGCTGAGGCATCCTGTGGAGACAAAAGGATGGCAAGATGCCTCACCGACCTCACCTGCTCCAAAGTCAATTCCCGGCTTCCAGACGAATGACATCTGGGTTAAGATGACGCGACATCAAGTATGCAGTTAGTAGCATAGTACTTCCTATGCCTCGTGAGAGGTGGAGGAAGCAACTTGGTAGAGCCAGCCCCTAAAGCGAAGCAATCCGTCCCGATCTGAAACAGAGGTGTTAACCCTACGCAAGACTGACTGGACATGCCCCGACAAGGAATTGAAATGATGCCAACCAAGGCTTCAAGCAGGAAGGAGTGAAGGACGACTGAGCCTGAGTCCTACTCTCCAAATTGTTGAACCCACTAATGAGATCAACCACTTCTGTAAAGGAAGACAAAAACTCTTGCATGTCTTCCTTCTGCTCTGGCAACGGAGACAACGACGAGAAGGATGTGCAGACTTATCTAAAGCATCCTTCCTTGTATAAGAATTAAGCAGAAAAAATCAGCAGCCAAACAGCCAAAACACCAACTAACCTGTATGGGCTAGATCCAAGCGCCAACTCCTGCAACGAACCAACCACAACACTAGGGATATCACTACGCACTCTCCCAACAGATGACCCTCTAACATGGCCACGTACGAGCACATCGCGGGACGGATGTACGAACGTGTGTAGGTAAGGAATCTCGAACACTCAAGATAGAATGAGAATCCCTCAGTCAAAACCCTTGGAAGTACCGGGGAGAGGGGCAGGCAAACACACCTACTGCACCAACTCCGCGCTCACAACCTTTGACCTCTTGAAAGGCACCTTGAGATCCCTACGGCGACGAATAGGCCCTGGAGAAGAAGCGGAAGCACCTGCAACATGTGCATGAACGTGGGAGGTTGCAACATGCTCGCACGACTTGATGCAGCGGACGAAGCAACCACTGCAGATCACACATGGGAAGAAACAGTAACACCAACACTCACAGGAACACGGGCGTGCTGCTCCTCACTCGCAGATGAAGAGAGGGGAAAGTCCTTTGCCTTCCAACGCTTGATATGCCGATGCGGTGGAGATGGGGGGGGGGGGGGGGGGGATGGGGGGAGGAGAGGAGAAGACAGCACCTACACAATCTCTTCGCAGGAGGCATGAGCAAGCAACATGCTTGTTTCCGGTCCTCCCAGCTGACATGGCAGCTAACTTATCTTCCAAAACAGAGTCCAATCTCTTAAGAACCGCCTGGCATAAAGCCTCAGATGGATCAGCAAGAGAAGGGGGCCGACAACCTGGAAGGGAGATGCAGCGAGCTGGATGGCAGAGATGACGTTATGGCAGCAAATGATGATGACACAGATGAGCGAGGCAGCACAGCAGAGACAACTAGGAGTGACATCATAAGCGGCGATGATATCATGGCTTCCACTCGATTTGAACAGGAAGCAGACGCCACAGGCGGAGGGATACAAAATGACTGACCCTCTGACATCACTAACGGGGCTGACATCACGGCTTCCCTCTGACTCGCAGAAGTGGCAATAGTCACTGGCGGAGCAATACAATATGGCTGGCCTCAGCTACCAACGAAGACGAAGCCAAGAGGAGGGGAGGGCCTGGACAGCATGAAGAGGGGGGTAGTGAGCATCCAAGAAGTGTGTCAGCAAACCCTCCAAGGAGTGGACCCCTGTAGCCCAAGCGTTCCCCAGAGCGCCACCATTACTTTTTCTCTCTAATCCACTGGATTTCAACAAGCTATGCAAGCACAAACTTTGGCATTAAATCAATCTGCAATAAATAAATTATTGAGAGAATTCATCAGGTTAGGCTGAGGTTACTGAAACAGTAGTTTCCCTCCCACTCCAGTGTGTTTGATACTTATGCCACATCTAAAATATTGTATTCAAGGCCACATATCCTTCATCACTGATAAGAGTAGAGTTCAGGTCTAGTGCAGATATGGAAAAGGCAGAATAGCAAGGTGTCACTTGTGGCCAGGCAAACAAAAATGAATTGCACAATGAAGTGAATACAGTACTGAACAGAGATCATGCAGTAATCTAATTCATGACAATCAGATTGATCATACTGTAAAACTGGCTAGAAAAAGGGGGACTGTCTTTAACTGTGAGGGAGGAAGTTGTTTCCTCTACAAGTCTAACATGCCAGCTAGTGTCTCATCAAGCAGCATTGGATGAGTCTTTTAAACTGAGTACGTACTAGTCTATTAACAAAAACTGGTAAGATAATCAATTTGTGAGACAATGATATGAAACAAAATTTTAGGGTAACAGGATGAGTGTCTTTTCATGAAGCTGGAAGATGACAACAAAGTCAATAATCTGCTACCTGGTAGGGTTACTCTACTAAATCAAACTACTAAATTAGGGTGGGTTTTTCCAGACTAATAACAGTAATGGAAGACAACTATAAATTGACATACCGTAAAACACACAACCGTGTATCTCCCCACCACCTGAATGAGAATATAAATGACTGTGATGCTTTTGGAGCTGGAACTACAGCTGGACGTCCAATTATCAGATCAAGGCGGCCCTGTAAGAATGAAAGTAAGAAAAACAAAATTAACAGCACAAGCTTTATGCATCATATACACAAATACTTTTTAGAAATCTTTCCCTGATCTTGGTAGTATGTACTACATATATTCTATGATTACAAATCCCCTCAAGACTAAATAGGCTGCTTAACCTTTGAAGACACATTTTTGGGGTTGGGGGTCCCTCCTCTTACAATTATCAAGGGTTGGGTGATATGGTACTACACCAGGCAAGAAAGGTGACTACAATTTAGGAAGGGTTGAAATAAAACTATATTCGTTAACCAACTAGCATATATGGAAAAATAAATTGCTTTAAACAAAATCTTACAAAAAAATACATTACAAAGTGAAGAAATTTTAAAACTGGAGGATTAAAAAGCAATAGGGAAGTCTGATTACATTCCATGATATTAGGAATACTGCATTGTCTATGCATCTAGTTGGATAAAATGACAATTTTTAAAAGTAAATTGTATTTTATCTAAATAGACAAACCAGAGGTCCTTTACATTACGAATTACTTTCGGTGAAGCTGGAAAATAGCAGCTGGACTTTTGAAAAATGATATTGTTATGATACAATAAAGTTTCATACATACTTACCTGGCAGATATATACATAGCTAAGACTCCGTCGTCCCCGACAGAAATTCAAATTTCGCGCCACTCGCTACAGGTAGGTCAGGTGATCTACCGGCCTGCCCTGGGCGGCAGGACTAGGAACCATCCCCGTTTTCTATCATATTTTCTTCTCCTTCCACCTGTCTCCTGCGGGGAGGCTGGTGGGGCCTTTTATTGTATATATCTGCCAGGTAAGTATGTATGAAACTTTATTGTATCATAACAATATCATTTTCATACAATCAACGTACCTGTCAGATATATACATAGCTGATTGGCACCCTTCGGTGGAGGGTAAGAGACAGCTACTATATGGAATAGACAGGTAAACAACATATGTTGTAGGTATAATAAAAACCTTGGTTCCTACCTGATAGGTGGTAGACTTCGTGGGTGTTTGCCCAGTAGTCTGCATCACCTCAAGAAACTTTAGCGAGATATGTGATCTATGGCCAAGAGTTCTTGTGGGTCTGCCGATGGGGTCTTACCCACTTACTCGGCAGAGCCTAAAAGGACTTTGTCAATGGTGCGATCCACTTATATGACAATACACCTTATGAAGGAGCACACAACCAATCCCGACCACCTGATCCTAACCATATGTTAGAACTAAGGATTGTTACGAGTTATCCCCGAACTCGTCACAACAACCGTAACTCAAAAACCACTACGCACACACACATAATTTTCAAAAAAAAAAAAAAAATTATACCCAACTAATTGGATATGACAAGAATTCTCTTACTGAACAACATAGACGGCCGCCGTGCGAGCTAAGTCCTCCATTGTTCGAAGAGACTCTCGACCATATCCAAAAAGAGAACAGTATATACATTTAAGGATTGGGTGTCGGGCTCCCGTACCCAGAATCGTATCTGCCGATACTGATAGGACCTAGAGAAAAAAACACTTCTCATACGTCACACGCACGTCTTTTCAAGTAATGAGATGCAAATACTGAGTTGCATCTCCAATATGTCGTATCTATGATGTTTTTAAAAGCGACATATTCTTATAAAACGAGAGAGACGTCGCTACCCGCTCTTACTTCATGAGCTTTTACTCTTAGTAGTTGTAAACTGTTCGTCAGGACAGACCTTATGAGCGTCCGTAATGACGTTTCTTACAAAGAACGCCAGAGCATTCTTGGACATCAGTCTTGTGGGTCTTTTACCGCGCACCAGAGACCTTGTCTAGAGCCTCCCAACTGACGCTTTCTCTGAAGGTAGAACTTCAGCGATCTAACAGGGCATAGAGACCTCTCTGCTTCTCTGCCTACGAGACTCGACATTCCTTTGACTTCGAATGACTTAGGCCAGGGATTCGTGGGATTCTCTGTTTTTCGCTAAAAACAGGGTCTTAAACGAGCAAATAGCCGAGTCTCCCTTGAATCCTACTTTATCCTGCAGAGCTTGTAATTTCACTAATTCTCTTTGCCGTAGCTAAAGATAATAGGAATATGCATTTTTCTAGTTATGTCTCTAAACGATGCCAGATGAGGAGGTTCGAATCTATCCGATGACAGATATTTGAGGACTACGCTCCAGGTTCCAGTTCGGAGGTACTGGTTCTTAGACTTTGAAGTCTCAAACGATCTTATGAGATCGTGGAGATCTTTGTTATTTGCCAGATCTAATCCTCTGTTCCTGAATACAGCCGAGAGCATACTTCTGTATCCCTTTATTGTGGATACGGCTAGATGAGATTTTACTCTCAGGAATAGCAAGAAATCAGCAATTTCCGCTATAGAGGTAGAGGAGGAGGACAACTTCTGGATCTACACCACCTTCTAAATACCTCCCACTTCGACTGGTATACTTTCGTAGTGGAGGTTCTGCGTGCTCTCGCGATCGCGCTTGCCACTTCGCGAGAAAAGCCTCTCGCTCTGACAAGTCTTTCGATAGTCGAAAGGCAGTCAGAGCGAGAGCGGGGAGGTTTTGATGGTACCTCTTGAAGTGTGGTTGTCTGAGAAGATCCGTCCTTTTTCTTGGTAGGGATCTTGGAAAGTCTACGATCCACTCTACCACCTCCGTGAACCATTCCTGGGCCGGCCAAAGGGGGCTATTAACGTCATCCTCGTCTCCTTTGACGCAACAAACTTTTTCATTACTAACCCCAGGATTTTGAATGGTGGGGAAAAAGCATAAACGTCTACTCGAGACCAATTTAGTCAGGAAGGCGTCTACCATAAGTGCTCTTGGATCTTCCACGACCGAGCAGCAAAACACTGGGAGCCTTTTTGAAATGAATGTTGCGAAGAGATCCACATGAGGAGTCCCCCACAGAGACCAGAGATCGAGACACACTCCCTCTTGTAGTGTCATTCTGTTATGAAGGACCTGGTTCCTCCTGCTGAGCCTGTCCGCCCTCACATTCTTTACTCCCTGTACGAACCTTGTCAGTAGGGAGATGTTCTGTGAGACGTCCAAAGTAATAGGGTCTCTCAGTCAGCTCGTAAAGGAACGAGGAGTGCGTCCCTCCCTGTTTCCGAATGTAGGCAAGTGCGGTGGTGTGTCCACATTTACTTGCACTACCTTGTTTGATACCAGAGGTTCTAGACTCTTCAAAGCCAGATGTACGGCGAAGAGCTCCTTGCAGTTTATGTGCCAAGTCACCTGTGCTGGTTCCCAGGTGCCTGACACCTCTTCTGCGCCTAATGTCGCTCCCCAACCTCTCTCCGACGCGTCGGAGAAACAACACTAGGTCTGGGTTCTGTGTTCTTAGAGAGATCCCTTTGTTCTCTTCCAGAGGGAGCAACCACCATTGTAGGTGTGACTTTGTCTCCCTTGGAATGGGAAAAACAAAAAGTCTGAACAGTTGTCCGGTTTTCCAGCTCCAAGACCTCTTGAGGAAGAATTGAAGCGGACGAACATGTAGTCTTCCTAGAGGGAAGAATTGTTTGTAGCGAGGAAAGCGTCCCCAGAAGGCTCAACCATTCCCTCGCTGACGTTTGTTGTTCCTTCTCTAAGAAGAGAGAGACTATACGCAAACCTTTTGCGATTCTCTCTTGCGAAGGAAAAACTCGAAAACCCCGAGAATCCATCCGAATCCCCAGATAGACTAGGTCTTGTCTGGGGGTCAGCTGAGACTTCTCGAGGTTCACGAGCAATCCCAACGCTTTGATCAAATCTAGAGTTAACATTAGGTCCTCCAAGCACTGTCTCTCTGATCTGGCCCTGATGAGCCAGTCGTCCAGATACAGAGAGATATTTACTCCTTTGAGGTGAAGAAACCTCGCCAATTCTTCATCAGGCTTGTGAAGACCTGAGGAGCTGTGGACAGGCCGAACACAAGGCTCTGAACTGAAAGATCCTTCCCCCCGTCATGAAAACGGATGGTACTTCTTCGATGAAGGGTGGATCGGGACATGAAAGTAGGCGTCCTGGAGATCTAGAGACACCATCCAATCTCCTTGTCGTAATGACGCTAGGACTGAAGCAGAAGTCTCCATGGAGAACTTCTCCTTCTGAACAAATTTGTTCAGAGAGCTGACGTCCAGTACTGGTCTCCAGCCTCCCGAGGCTTTCGCCACTAGAAAAAGGCGATTGTAAAAAACCCCGGGGAGTTTTGATCCAGTACTAGTTCTATCGCTCTCTTGTCCCACATTTGTTCCACCATCGATCGAAGAGTATCCCTCAGCACAGGGTCCTTGTACTTGGCTGATAGTTCCCTTGGTATTGACGTTAGGGGAGGAGCGTTCAGGAAAGGGATACGATATCCCTTCCTTATGATAGCCAATGCAGACGCGTCTGCGTTTATCAGTGTCCAGGCCTCCACGAATCCTAGGAGCCTGGCACCTACTGGTGCTTGGAGGAGAGATGTTTCATTTTCCTTTTTTAAAGGGACGAAAGGCAGACCTACCTCTCTTCTCCGGAGCCTTCCTTCTTGCGGGAGGTCTGGAGGTCGGACCACCTCGAAAGGGCTGCAATGATGTACTAGGTCCTTCTTGTCATATGTAGAAACAGGTTTCTTCTTCCTAGCTGACTGCGTCAGAAGATCCTGAGTCGCCTTCTCAGTTAAAGAGTGAGCAACGTCCTTCACTAACTGAGAAGGGAACAAAAAGTCAGAAAGAGGCGCATACAGTAGAGCTGCCCTCTGAGCATGCGAGACTGCCTTTGTTAAGAAGGCGCCATACACCGTCCTTTTCTTTAAAAGACCTGCTCCAAATAATTGAAGAGATTTCAAAAGATCCATCCTGTACCGCTTTGTCAATGCAGAGAAACAAAATGCATAACAGGGCTTCAGGTTCGATTCCTTCTGAATCATGGGCTTTCTTGGACATCACCCCAAGGGACCAATCTAAGAAGTTGAAGACTTCCAATACATGAAAGAGTCCCTTGAGGAGATGATCCAGTTCTGAAATACCCCATGTAATTCGTGCAGAATTGAGACTTGGACGCCTTGAAGCGTCAACCAAAGTCGAAAAATCTGCCTCTGTTGTAGAAGGGAGAGATATACCCATATTCTCTCCCGTCTTATACCATATGCCTCTTTTCCCAGCTAATCTTGCTGGAGGCATGCAAAAGACTGTCCTGACTAAGTCTTTCTTAGACTTCATCCATGAGTCTAAGGCGTGTAATGCCCGCTTCATCGAGATGGTGGGTTTCATTTTTAGAAAAGACGAGGGCTTCTTCGTCTTACGCACTGGAAAAGAGCGAGCGCGGAGAAGGAGGAGCAGCAGGAGTCAAACTGTCTCCATACTCCTCAAGAAGCAGGGTAGTCAAAACCTTATAGTTGACAGACCCTCTCTTCCATGATCTTCATCATCCGAGTTTTCCTCCAACTCGGGATCTATCTGAGTCTCTCCGTTCTCCTTTCTGAACTTTCCTCTTCTGGAGGAGACAAACTCCTAATAGGAGAGGGGCTAAGGGATGATACTCTTTCCTCTTTCCCGCTTTAAAAGACTTGGAAGGCGTCACAAGCTCCGGCTTCTCTTGAACTTTAGAAGACGCCTTGTATGACGCTTCCCGTTCTCCGAGCGTCATGGCTGACGTCTCTTGCTGACGTCTTGATGACGCTTCGCGCCTGGAAGACGCTCCGCTCTCTAAAGGCGTCCTACTCGGCGTCACAATATTGGACGGAGCGTCACGTCTAAGATCCGCTTTCAATGACGCTTCACTTCTTAAAAGACGTCTTAAACGTTTCTCTGGCTTTACGAAACTCTCGTAAGCCCCCGTTCTAGCTCTCGAACTCGAAGGCTTCTGCAAGACGTTTAGCAGTTTCACGTCTGTCGACGCTTCTCTTCGAGCAGGTGAGAGAGGACGAGACTTCTTAATTGGAAGCGTCACGTCCTTCCGACGGGGCGCATAAAACTCCCACAAGAGGATGACAGTTGTTCCTGAAACTGCCATAATTATCTTTCTTGGACGCTTCTCCCACGTCTAGTGCATGACGCCTTTCGTCATCACTCGGGGAAGAAGCAATGAAGGGGTACTTCCACACAAGCGCAGGTGACGCTGACGCCACCTTCGCTTTCTTAATAGCAGAACGGAGCGTCATTCTGAGAAGCGACTATGGGCTCGAATCTATGTCGGCTTCATATGACGCTTCACCCAAAGCGGTCTCGATAAGTTCGACTCCTTCCACCCTCGTTAGGTGAGGGAGAGGGAGAGGACGAGAAACACTCGCGAAAGACGCTTTTTCTATAGCGCCCTTGAGCCGCTGCCATGAAGCCAGAGCTAGCTGAAGGGACGTCTGACCGTTGGGGATTCCCCACGACCTCCTTAAGGCTTTCGACTTTCCTTCTCCTCTGGGCATGGGAGCTTGGAAGAGGTCTAGGCCTGGGAGCGTCGCAGGGACGATCAAACGCCCCCTCCACAACATGAGAGAACTCACTTCACTGAAATGTTCACTATCACTAGCCTTACCTTTGGAGTCAGCCATCTTGGACTTCATGTCTCTAATAGTAGCTTTCCGATTGGCGATTTCCGATGCCGAATCCGAAAAAGCACTCTGAGAATGAGATATATAGGGAGAATCTACATCAGTAGGATTAGAATTATCCGTGAAAGGCTCAATAGGCCTTGAACTCACCCTTTCAGCCGCTCTAACTCTATCCCTCTCTAACTTCTTCAAATAAGAAGTCAAAGTCTTCCACTCTTCTGCATTCAATCCCTCGCATTCCTTACAAGTATTAATAGCAGAACACTGAACCCCCCTACATTTACGGCATACAGTGTGAGGATCAACCGAAGCTTTCGGTATCCTCACCCTGCAGCCTACATTCACACACATTCTCACACTCACATTAGAATCAGACATACTGAGAAAAATCCAAAAGAGTTATTCCAAAAACAGTCCACAGTAGCGAATGCCAAAACACGATCCAAATACGTCACCAAAAGCCGAAAAACGTTGATCAAATGTTGAAAAAATGAATCTAAGTCAGGAGGTAATAACAACAATGTTGATACCACCGGCGACAGAGAAAATATGTAGAAAACGGGGATGGTTCCTAGTCCTGCCGCCCAGGGCAGGCCGGTAGATCACCTGACCTACCTGTAGCGAGTGGCGCGAAATTTGAATTTCTGTCGGGGACGACGGAGTCTTAGCTATGTATATATCTGACAGGTAAGTTGATTGTATGAAAATGACAAATTTTCTAAGACAATTTGTATTTTTCACAGCTACAAACCTGAGGTCTTAACAATAGGATCATTTCTAGTGCCTAGCCGGATCCGGTTAAAAAACGGATGAAAGCAAGGAATCTTGTGACATTTGGCAACGCATGCATAGATTGGGTGAAGGATGGTCGAAAACCATCCACCTACGATCATGCATCAGTCTTTCCAACTCAGGATGTCTTAACAAACAGAGGGGCGGTTAGAGGCGGGCAGTATAATGTTAAGACCTCAGGTTTGTAGCTATGAAAAATACAAATTGTCTTAGAAAATTTGTCATTTGTTCATACGCGAACAAACCTTTGGTCTTAACAATAGGATAGGTTCATACTTGGAGAGAGGTACAAGACATCTTAGACCAGCTGGGGGCCTACCCACCAGTCCAGCTTCCAGAAGAAATACCTCTGGAGAGGGACTGAAGCCCATTGAGAAGCTAGGTAAAATTATATCTAACCACTCAGACCCTGAGTGATGTACAACGATATATGGGAGAACCATTGTACGTATAGGGAACCAAAGAGAAACTTTGACTGTATAATAGCAAACCAACACACCAGGGTTTGTACTACTCTCAACTGTTCCTTGCCTAGGAGTGGAGCATATGCTACCAAATAGAGGGTTAGACATTAACATATTAAGTGACCACACTATCAGTATGACTACCTTACTCATTGTATCAGACCAGTCCAGCGAATGACGTTGTCTATTCCTTAACCTGCCCAAAGAAGGACAGGTACAAGAGAAAGAAGGAGACCAACCAACTCACTCATTCTCTCATCCACACAATCATCTTAGGAAAGATACAAGTGTGCCCTGTTAGGGGCAACTATGAGTACACAACCTGTTGGGCAGCCACCACAGTACCCCGGGAAAATGTGTCCATAGATCTCTGGGCAACATCCTTAAGATAAAGAGGCGAACGTGGACTGGCGTAACCAAGTACCAGCGCTCAGCACTCTATGTACAGCCAAGTTCTTTTTGAAAGCCAGAGAAGGACCAATACTCGTAACGTCATGCGCTCTAGCCTGCACAGACGTGGTGGTGGAATCATCAAGAGACAAGTATGCCTGTCTGATGGCTTCTTGTATCCAAATTCCTAGACACCTCTTCCTTGTACGGCCTGTGCTAACAAAAAGTCTGAGGCAGCCTGGTCTAAGGTGCCGAGTCTATTCAAGATAGCAACGCAGGGCCCGGACAGGGCACAATAAACACTCTTGAGCATCACCACCCACAAGTCATTCAAGGATGGAATGGAAAACGAAGTGAATCTGTCATCGTGCACAGAGGGAATTTTGGGTCTTGGCCACGAATTCTGCGACAAATTCGAAGGACAATGACCCCCAACCCCTGGTGTGTTTCATCTCATAGCTCAGATCGTGGAGCTCTCCTACCCTCTTGGAAGATGCCAAGGCCAGAAGGAAAACCGCCTTGAGCGTCAAGTTCGTCTCAGTTGAGCAACGCAAGGGCTCATATGGACTCTTAGTGAAGCTCTTGAGAACCATGGAAACATCCCAAGTCTAAGGCTTGAGCTCTCTAAGAAAACTTGACTGCTCAAACCCCTTAACTATCAAGGAAAGTTCCCACGAAGAGATGTTGATACCTTTAAGGCGTAACACCAATGGCCACCCTGTAGCCTCTAATGGCAGAAACGGACAAATGTTTCTCGTCTCTGAGGAAGGTTAAAAGTCTGCTATTCGCTGAATAGAGTTGCGAATGTAGAAAAACCCTGACACAACATCAATCACAGTAGATCGCTTATTTGCCTTGGTAAACAGCGGAGGTCAACTTTCTGAGACTGCTGGACATATGCCCTGCTGTCCTTCTGAGAAAAGCCTCCCGCTCAGAAGAGAAACTTGATAGCCTCCAATCGTGAAAAGACAGGGATTCTACTGACTGGTGGAACATTTCCGCATGAGGCTGACAGATGTCGCCAAAGGGGAATCCCTCAACCTTGAACTCTGACAATAACTACAGCAGATCTGGGAACCACTCGCCTGAGGCCACAGAGGGGCTACCAAAGTCATCCTGAGACCCTGTGAACTCATTAGCCTGTTCAAAACTTGACGGATCAAACAAAACGGAGGGAAGGCATACACCTCCAGGTTGTCCCAGGGATGTTGGAATGCGTCCTCTGCCAGTACTAAAGGATCTGGGACCATTGAAAGGCATCTTTGAGTTCCAGCAGTGTAAATTTTGTATTACGTATATAGTTCGTAGGTCCTCGTGGAGGGACCATAAGAAGCGCACTCCTCGCGATCACTCCTGATCGCCTCGCTCTTCCTGGTGTAGCCTGAGGAAGTTGGAGTGATCGGAGAGGAAGACCTGACGCTCCCTCCCTCTTCCAACAGAACCGGTGGTGCTGGGGGGGTGTCTGCAAGCAATCGTCAACCCGCGTGACGATCGAGCTGCAGGGCTGGTTGCACAGCTCCTCTGGGGGGAACCGCTGGACCAAGAACCACGGCGACGGTCCTGAGCGTCAGGTGAGCTGCTGCCAGTCCCCCTATCCGCCCGGTCCCGGTGGGCCCGGGGGAGCGGTGGTCAGGGGACCGGTATTAGTCCACTGTCGCGGTGGGAGCAAGGCCTGTCCTCACAGCACACACAGTGCCTGGACCAGCCGAGGCTGGTCCTGGCGACTGAGGGGATCTCTTCCTCGCATCAACCCGCGAGCGGTCCGGTGGGACCGTCGCATCAACCCTGGGTACCGGCAGATCGCCACGAGAGCGATCGCTGGCCTGCCGGAGTCGCCTGAGCGACCCCCACCAGTCTTCCGCTCCATGCCTGGTCCTAGC